>NW_026043761.1:0-85372 GCF_937001465.1 Orcinus orca
AGATGTCATTGCTGAGTGATATTGCATTGTACGTAAGTACCACAACTTCTTTATCCATTTTTCGCTTTATGCGATATTGAACTTGTACGTAAACGAGTTTCTTGTAAACAGAGCCATCCCAAACTTTGGGGTGGCTGTGTCTTTTTGATTTTAATTTCCCTAAGCTATAGGACCATAAGTGGAAGTGCCCTAGGCTCTGTTGCTTTGTTTTTTAGATGTTTCAGGAAACACCATACACTTCTCCCGAGTGGCTGTTGGCAAGTTACATCCCGCCCATCAGCATAACAAGGCTCCCAGTTCTCCATGCCTGTCCTGCCTTTCTGGATTTTACACTTTTTTCAGATGGCCCTTTGACGGGGGGGAAGTGAGACTTCATTGTAGTGCAGATTTCCTTTGCAAGCTTGCTTGGTTGGCCAAAAAGGGCGTATGCGTTTTTTCCTGAATATATTCAGGAAAAAACGCATACGCCCTTTTTGGCCAAGTGCATCATTGTCGACCTTCTGCCTCTTTTCCTATGCTTTAAATGCAATTCCAGTCTACCTCCTGAAATCGGTTTCCTGCAATTCTGCCCGGCTTTCAAGTCCTCTTGGCAGCCTTACTTCAGTATATTTTTGGATGATAGCTGTCATTTATAACTCTGCAGGTTTGTGAATTACAGTGCCCTGAGCTCCTTTCTTCAACTCGCTTTCTTGTGAGCTGGCCGCAACACCGCAGGATTGCTTAGCTAATTCAGGTTCCGCTAAGTCTGGTTTCCGGCATGGCACGCTGAGCCTTTGGTTAATTCCTCTTCCTGGTGGGAAATGAGAGTTAAATTTTCCCGTCCAGACACTCCAGCTAGTCTCTCATTGGTTCTCCCTATTCCTGTTCATCTTCCGTGGAATTTGCAAACTGGCCAAACAGGAGGTTAAAGGCACTGACTCTCCAAGTCGGGAGAGTGTTAGTAAAGCATCTGGAATGTTGCACCCGAGTACCAGGGGACGAGAACTGAGACATATTTCAACACGTCTCCCGATCACACGGTTGATCATACTCTGGGTTCCACATGCATGTTTTAGCTGAAGGAAGAATCCCTTAAACCTGGAGAGTTGAGACCCGTGGAATGGGTACCATGCAATATGACTTCAAAGGGTCTTCATTTGCTCACCAAAACTCTCCAATCCTATCACTGCTGCGTTTTTGCCCCTGTACTCACGATTGATTCACTTTCAGAGACATAGCAATCCATAGGTTTTAAGATACTTACTAGTCAGGTACATTATTAGGCGTTTAATATGGGGTTTTGAGTCCATTTTGTTGAGCAAGGAGTAGCTCTTGTCTATTACATATTTGGCTTAAGGAACTTTATCTGTGCTCATTTCAATCTCTGGTTTTATGCAGCACCCCAACTCACCTTTCCCCTTAAGCAAGCATAAGTTGGTTTTCTAAATTTGGGACCATGTTCTGTTTTGAAATTCAGTTCCTGTGTAGCCAAGTTTACATTCCGTGTATTAGTGATATCTTATGATGTTTCTTTTTCTGTGTGACTTATTTCAGTTAGAATCATCATACCTGAATCCACTCATTATGCTGCTATGGCCTGATGACATAGATGTCATTGCTGAGTGATATTGCATTGTACGTAAGTACCAACAACTTCTTTATCCATTTTCGCTTTATGCGATATTGAACTTGTACCGTAAACGAGTTTCTTGTAAACAGAGCCATCCCAAACTTTGGGGTGGCTGTGTCTTTTTGATTTTAATTTCCCTAAGCTATAGGACCATAAGTGGAAGTGCCCTAGGCTCTGTTGCTTTGTTTTTTAGATGTTTCAGGAAACACCATACACTTCTCCCGAGTGGCTGTTGGCAAGTTACATCCCGCCCATCAGCATAACAAGGCTCCCAGTTCTCCATGGCCTGTCCTGCCTTTCTGGATTTTACACTTTTTTCAGATGGCCCTTTTGACGGGGGGAAGTGAGACTTCATTGTAGTGCAGATTTCCTTTGCAAGCTTGCTTGGTTGGCCAAAAAGGGCGTATGCGTTTTTTCCTGAATATATTCAGGAAAAACGCATACGCCCTTTTTGGCCAAGTGCATCATTGTCGACCTTCTGCCTCTTTTCCTATGCTTTAAATGCAATTCCAGTCTACCTCCTGAAATCGGTTTCCTGCAATTCTGCCCGGCTTTCAAGTCCTCTTGGCAGCCTTACTTCAGTATATTTTTGGATGATAGCTGTCATTTATAACTCTGCAGGTTTGTGAATTACAGTGCCCCTGAGCTCCTTTCTTCAACTCGCTTTCTTGTGAGCTGGCCGCAACACCGCAGGATTGCTTCAGGCCCTAATCTGGTTCCGGCATGGCACGCTGAGCCTTTGGTTAATTCCTCTTCCTGGTGGGAAATGAGAGTTAAATTTTCCCGTCCAGACACCTCCAGCTAGTCTCTCATTGGTTCTCCCTATTCCTGTTCATCTTCCGCGGAATTTGCAATCTGGGCCAAAGAGGAGGTTAAAGGCACTGACTCTCCAAGTCGGGAGAGTGTTAGTAAAGCATCTGGATTGTTGCACCGAGTACCAGGGGACGAGAACTGAGACATATTTCAACACGTCTCCCGATCACACGGTTGATCATACTCTGGGTTCCACATGCATGTTTTAGCTGAAGGAAGAATCCTTAAACCTGGAGAGTTGAGACCCGTGGAATGGGTACCATGCAATATGACTTCAAAGGGTCTTCATTTGCTCACCAAAACTCTCCAATCCTATCACTGCTGCGTTTTTGCCCCTGTACTCACGATTGATTCACTTTCAGAGACATAGCAATCCATAGGTTTTAAGATACTTAGTAGTCAGGTACATTATTAGGCGTTTAATATGGGGTTTTGAGTCCATTTCGTTGAGCAAGGAGTAGCTCTTGTCTATTACATATTTGGCTTAAGGAACTTTATCTGTGCTCATTTCAATCTCTGGTTTTATGCAGCACCCCAACTCACCTTTCCCCTTAAGCAAGCATAAGTTGGTTTTCTAAATTTGGGACCATGTTCTGTTTTGAAATCCAGTTCCTGTGTAGCCAAGTTTACATTCCGTGTATTAGTGATATCTTATGATGTTTCTTTTTTCTGTGTACTTATTTCAGTTAGAATCATCATACCTGAATCCACTCATTATGCTGCTATGGGCCTGATGACATAGATGTCATTGCTGAGTGATATTGCATTGTACGTAAGTACCACAACTTCTTTATCCATTTTTCGCTTTATGCGATATTGAACTTGTACCGTAAACGAGTTTCTTGTAAACAGAGCCATCCCAAACTTTGGGGTGGCTGTGTCTTTTTGATTTTAATTTCCCTAAGCCATAGGACCATAAGTGGAAGTGCCCTAGGCTCTGTTGCTTTGTTTTTTAGATGTTTCAGGAAACACCATACACTTCTCCCGAGTGGCTGTTGGCAAGTTACATCCCGCCCATCAGCATAACAAGGCTCCCAGTTCTCCATGGCCTGTCCTGCCTTTCTGGATTTTACACTTTTTTCAGATGGCCCTTTTGACGGGGGGGAAGTGAGACTTCATTGTAGTGCAGATTTCCTTTGCAAGCTTGCTTGGTTGGCCAAAAAGTGCGTATGCGTTTTTTTCCTGAATATATTCAGGAAAAAACGCATACGCCCTTTTTGGCCAAGTGCATCATTGTCGACCTTCTGCCTCTTTTCCTATGCTTTAAATGCAATTCCAGTCTACCTCCTGAAATCGGTTTCCTGCAATTCTGCCCGGCTTTCAAGTCCTCTTGGCAGCCTTACTTCAGTATATTTTTGGATGATAGCTGTCATTTATAACTCTGCAGGTTTGTGAATTACAGTGCCCCTGAGCTCCTTTCTTCAACTCGCTTTCTTGTGAGCTGGCCGCAACACCGCAGGATTGCTTCAGGCCCTAATCTGGTTCCGGCATGGCACGCTGAGCCTTTGGTTAATTCCTCTTCCTGGTGGGAAATGAGAGTTAAATTTTCCCGTCCAGACACCTCCAGCTAGTCTCTCATTGGTTCTCCCTATTCCTGTTCATCTTCCGCGGAATTTGCAAACTGGGCCAAACAGGAGGTTAAAGGCACTGACTCTCAAGTCGGGAGAGTGTTAGTAAAGCATCTGGAATGTTGCACCCGAGTACCAGGGGACGAGAACTGAGACATATTTCAACACGTCTCCCGATCACACGGTTGATCATACTCTGGGTTCCACATGCATGTTTTAGCTGAAGGAAGAATCCCTTAAACCTGGAGAGTTGAGACCCGTGGAATGGGTACCATGCAATATGACTTCAAAGGGTCTTCATTTGCTCACCAAAACTCTCCAATCCTATCACTGCTGCGTTTTTACCCCTGTACTCACGATTGATTCACTTTCACAGACATAGCAATCCATAGGTTTTAAGATACTTACTAGTCAGGTACATTATTAGGCGTTTAATATGGGGTTTTGAGTCCATTTTGTTGAGCAAGGAGTAGCTCTTGTCTATTACATATTTGGCTTAAGGAACTTTATCTGTGCTCATTTCAATCTCTGGTTTTATGCAGCACCCCAACTCACCTTTCCCCTTAAGCAAGCATAAGTTGGTTTTCTAAATTTGGGACCATGTTCTGTTTTGAAATTCAGTTCCTGTGTAGCCAAGTTTACATTCCGTGTATTAGTGATATCTTATGATGTTTCTTTTTCTGTGTGACTTATTTCAGTTAGAATCATCATACCTGAATCCACTCATTATGCTGCTATGGGCCTGATGACATAGATGTCATTGCTGAGTGATATTGCATTGTACGTAAGTACCACTTCTTTATCCATTTTTCGCTTTATGCGATATTGAAACTTGTACCGTAAACGAGTTTCTTGTAAACAGAGCCATCCCAAACTTTGGGGGTGGCTGTGTCTTTTTGATTTTAATTTCCCTAAACTATAGGACCATAAGTGGAAGTGCCCTAGGCTCTGTTGCTTTGTTTTTTAGATGTTTCAGGAAACACCATACACTTCTCCCGAGTGGCTGTTGGCAAGTTACATCCCGCCCATCAGCATAACAAGGCTCCCAGTTCTCCATGGCCTGTCCTGCCTTCTGGATTTTACACTTTTTTCAGATGGCCCTTTTGACGGGGGGGGGAAGTGAGACTTCATTGTAGTGCAGATTTCCTTTGCAAGCTTGTTTGGTTGGCCAAAAAGGGCGTATGCGTTTTTTCCTGAATATATTCAGGAAAAAACGCATACGCCCTTTTTGGCCAAGTGCATCATTGTCGACCTTCTGCCTCTTTTCCTATGCTTTAAATGCAATTCCAGTCTACCTCCTGAAATCGGTTTCCTGCAATTCTGCCCGGCTTTCAAGTCCTCTTGGCAGCCTTACTTCAGTATATTTTTGGATGATAGCTGTCATTTATAACTCTGCAGGTTTGTGAATTACAGTGCCCCTGAGCTCCTTTCTTCAACTCGCTTTCTTGTGAGCTGGCCGCAACACCGCAGGATTGCTTCAGGCCCCTAATCTGGTTCCGGCATGGCACGCTGAGCCTTTGGTTAATTCCTCTTCCTGGTGGGAAATGAGAGTTAAATTTTCCCGTCCAGACACCTCCAGCTAGTCTCTCATTGGTTCTCCCTATTCCTGTTCATCTTCCGTGGAATTTGTAAACTGGGCCAAAGAGGAGGTTAAAGGCACTGACTCTCCTAGTCGGGAGAGTGTTAGTAAAGCATCTGGAATGTTGCACCCGAGTACCAGGGGACGAGAACTGAGACATATTTCAACACGTCTCCCGATCACACGGTTGATCATACTCTGGGTTCCACATGCATGTTTTAGCTGAAGGAAGAATCCCTTAAACCTGGAGAGTTGAGACCCGTGGAATGGGTACCATGCAATATGACTTCAAAGGGTCTTCATTTGCTCACCAAAACTCTCCAATCCTATCACTGCTGCGTTTTTGCCCCTGTACTCACGATTGATTCACTTTCAGAGACATAGTAATCCATAGGTTTTAAGATACTTACTAGTCAGGTACATTATTAGGCGTTAATATGGGGTTTTGAGTCCATTTCGATTGAGCAAGGTGTAGCTCTTGTCTGTTACATATTTGGCTTAAGGAACTTTATCTGTGCTCATTTCAATCTCTGGTTTTATGCAGCACCCCAACTCACCTTTCCCCTTAAGCAAGCATAAGTTGGTTTTCTAAATTTGGGACCATGTTCTGTTTTGAATCCAGTTTCCTGTGTAGCCAAGTTTACATTCCATGTATTAGTGATATCTTATGATGTTTCTTTTCTGTGTGACTTATTTCAGTTAGAATCATCATACCTGAATCCACTCATTATGCTTCTATGGGCCTGATGACATAGATGTCATTGCTGAGTGATATTGCATTGTACGTAAGTACGACAACTTCTTTATCCATTTTTCGCTTTATGCGATATTGAACTTGTACCGTAAACGAGTTTCTTGTAAACAGAGCCATCCCAAACTTTGGGGTGGCTGTGTCTTTTTGATTTTAATTTCCCTAAGCTATAGGACCATAAGTGGAAGTGCCCTAGGCTCTGTTGCTTTGTTTTTTAGATGTTTCAGGAAACACCATACACTTCTCCCGAGTGGCTGTTGGCAAGTTGCATCCCGCCCATCAGCATAACAAGGCTCCCAGTTCTCCATGGCCTGTCCTGCCTTCTGGATTTTACACTTTTTTCAGATGGCCCTTTTGACGGGGGGGGGGGGAAGTGAGACTTCATTGTAGTGCAGATTTCCTTTGCAAGCTTGCTTGCTTGGCCAAAAAGGGCGTATGCGTTTTTTCCTGAATATATTCAGGAAAAAACGCATACGCCCTTTTTGGCCAAGTGCATCATTGTCGACCTTCTGCCTCTTTTCCTATGCTTTAAATGCAATTCCAGTCTACCTCCTGAAATCGGTTTCCTGCAATTCTGCCCGCTTTCAAGTCCTCTTGGCAGCCTTACTTCAGTATATTTTTGGATGATAGCTCTCATTTATAACTCTGCAGGTTTGTGAATTACAGTGCCCCTGAGCTCCTTTCTTCAACTCGCTTTCTTGTGAGCTGGCCGCAACACCGCAGGATTGCTTCAGGCCCTAATCTGGTTCCGGCATGGCATGCTGAGCCTTTGGTTAATTCCTCTTCCTGGTGGGAAATGAGAGTTAAATTTTCCCGTCAGACACCTCCAGCTAGTCTCTCATTGGTTCTCCCTATTCCTGTTCATCTTCCGTGGAATTTGCAAACTGGGCCAAACAGGAGGTTAAAGGCACTGACTCTCCAAGTCGGGAGAGTGTTAGTAAAGCATCTGGAATGTTGCACCCGAGTACCAGGGGACGAGAACTGAGACATATTTCAACACGTCTCTCCGATCACACGGTTGATCATACTCTGGGTTCCACATGCATGTTTTAGCTGAAGGAAGAATCCCTTAAACCTGGAGAGTTGAGACCCGTGGAATGGGTACCATGCAATATGACTTCAAAGGGTCCTTCATTTGCTCACCAAAACTCTCCAATCCTATCACTGCTGCGTTTTTGCCCCTGTACTCACGATTGATTCACTTTCAGAGACATAGCAATCCATAGGTTTTAAGATACTTAGTAGTCAGGTACATTATTAGGCGTTTAATATGGGGTTTTGAGTCCATTTCGTTGAGAAAGGAGTAGCTCTTGTCTATTACATATTTGGCTTAAGGAACTTTATCTGTGCTCATTTCAATCTCTGGTTTTATGCAGCACCCCAACTCACCTTTCCCTTAAGCAAGCATAAGTTGGTTTTCTAAATTTGGGACCATGTTCTGTTTGAAATCCAGTTCCTGTGTAGCCAAGTTTACATTCCGTGTATTAGTGATATCTTATGATGTTTCTTTTTCTGTGTGACTTATTTCAGTTAGAATCATCATACCTGAATCCACTCATTATGCTGCTATGGGCCTGATGACATAGATGTCATTGCTGAGTGATATTGCATTGTACGTAAGTACCACAACTTCTTTATCCATTTTTCGCTTTATGCGATATTGAACTTGTACCGTAAACGAGTTTCTTGTAAACAGAGCCATCCCAAACTTTGGGGTGGCTGTGTCTTTTTGATTTTAATTTCCCTAAGCCATAGGACCATAAGTGGAAGTGCCCTAGGCTCTGTTGCTTTGTTTTTTAGATGTTTCAGGAAACACCATACACTTCTCCCGAGTGGCTGTTGGCAAGTTACATCCCGCCCATCAGCATAACAAGGCTCCCGTTTCTCCATGGCCTGTCCTGCCTTTCTGGATTTTACACTTTTTTCAGATGGCCCTTTTGACGGGGGGGAAGTGAGACTTCATTGTAGTGCAGATTTCCTTTGCAAGCTTGCTTGGTTGGCCCAAAAAGTGCGTATGCGTTTTTTTCCTGAATATATTCAGGAAAAAACGCATACGCCCTTTTTGGCCAAGTGCATCATTGTCGACCTTCTGCCTCTTTTCCTATGCTTTAAATGCAATTCAGTCTACCTCCTGAAATCGGTTTCCTGCAATTCTGCCCGGCTTTCAAGTCCTCTTGGCAGCCTTACTTCAGTATATTTTTGGATGATAGCTGTCATTTATAACTCTGCAGGTTTGTGAATTACAGTGCCCCTGAGCTCCTTTCTTCAACTCGCTTTCTTGTGAGCTGGCCGCAACACCGCAGGATTGCTTCAGGCCCTAATCTGGTTCCGGCATGGCACGCTGAGCCTTTGGTTAATTCCTCTTCCTGGTGGGAAATGAGAGTTTAAATTTTCCCGTCCAGACACCTCCAGCTAGTCTCTCATTGGTTCTCCCTATTCCTGTTCATCTTCCGCGGAATTTGCAAACTGGGCCAAACAGGAGGTTAAAGGCACTGACTCTCCAAGTCGGGAGAGTGTTAGTAAAGCATCTGGAATGTTGCCACCGAGTACCAGGGGACGAGAACTGAGACATATTTCAACACGTCTCCCGATCACACGGTTGATCATACTCTGGGTTCCACATGCATGTTTTAGCTGAAGGAAGAATCCCTTAAACCTGGAGAGTTGAGACCCGTGGAATGGGTACCATGCAATATGACTTCAAAGGGTCTTCATTTGCTCACCAAAACTCTCCAATCCTATCACTGCTGCGTTTTTTGCCCCTGTACTCACGATTGATTCACTTTCACAGACATAGCAATCCATAGGTTTTAAGATACTTACTAGTCAGGTACATTATTAGGCGTTTAATATGGGGTTTTGAGTCCATTTTGTTGAGCAAGGAGTAGCTCTTGTCTATTACATATTTGGCTTAAGGAACTTTATCTGTGCTCATTTCAATCTCTGGTTTTATGCAGCACCCCAACTCACCTTTCCCCTTAAGCAAGCATAAGTTGGTTTTCTAAATTTGGACCATGTTCTGTTTTGAAATTCAGTTCCTGTGTAGCCAAGTTTACATTCCGTGTATTAGTGATATCTTATGATGTTTCTTTTTCTGTGTGACTTATTTCAGTTAGAATCATCATACCTGAATCCACTCATTATGCTGCTATGGGCCTGATGACATAGATGTCATTGCTGAGTGATATTGCATTGTACGTAAGTACCACTTCTTTATCCATTTTTCGCTTTATGCGATATTGAACTTGTACCGTAAACGAGTTTCTTGTAAACAGAGCCATCCAAACTTTGGGGTGGCTGTGTCTTTTGATTTTAATTTCCCTAAACTATAGGACCATAAGTGGAAGTGCCCTAGGCTCTGTTGCTTTGTTTTTTAGAAGTTTCAGGAAACACCATACACTTCTCCCGAGTGGCTGTTGGCAAGTACATCCCGCCCATCAGCATAACAAGGCTCCCAGTTTCTCCATGGCCTGTCCTGCCTTCTGGATTTTTTACACTTTTTTCAGATGGCCCTTTTGACGGGGGGGGGAAGTGAGACTTCATTGTAGTGCAGATTTCCTTTGCAAGCTTGTTTGGTTTGGCCAAAAAGGGCGTATGCGTTTTTTCCTGAATATATTCAGGAAAAAACGCATACGCCCTTTTTGGGCCAAGTGCATCATTGTCGACCTTCTGCCTCTTTTCCTATGCTTTAAATGCAATTCCAGTCTACCTCCTGAAATCGGTTTCCTGCAATTCTGCCCGGCTTTCAAGTCCTCTTGGCAGCCTTACTTCAGTATATTTTTGGATGATAGCTGTCATTTATAACTCTGCAGGTTTGTGAATTACAGTGCCCCTGAGCTCCTTTCTTCAACTCGCTTTCTTGTGAGCTGGCCGCAACACCGCAGGATTGCTTCAGGCCCTAATCTGGTTCCGGCATGGCACGCTGAGCCTTTGCTTAATTGCTCTTCCTGGTGGGAAATGAGAGTTAAATTTTCCCGTCCAGACACCTCCAGCTAGTCTCTCATTGGTTCTCCCTATTCCTGTTCATCTTCCGCGGAATTTGCAAACTGGCCAAACAGGAGGTTAAAGGCACTGACTCTCCAAGTCGGGAGAGTGTTAGTAAAGCTTCTGGAATGTTGCACCCGAGTACCAGGGGGACGAGAACTGAGACATATTTCAACACGTCTCCCGATCACACGGTTGATCATACTCTGGGTTCCACATGCATGTTTTAGCTGAAGGAAGAATCCTTAAACCTGGAGAGTTGAGACCCGTGGAATGGGTACCATGCAATATGACTTCAAAGGGTCTTCATTTGCTCACCAAAACTCTCCAATCCTATCACTGCTGCGTTTTTGCCCCTGTACTCACGATTGATTCACTTTCAGAGACATAGTAATCCATAGGTTTTAAGATACTTACTAGTCAGGTACATTATTAGGCGTTTAATATGGGGTTTTGAGTCCATTTCGTTGAGCAAGGTGTAGCTCTTGTCTGTTACATATTTGGCTTAAGGAACTTTATCTGTGCTCATTTTCAATCTCTGGTTTTAATGCAGCACCCCAACTCACCTTTCCCCTTAAGCATGCATAAGTTGGTTTTTCTAATTTGGGACCATGTTCTGTTTTGAAATCCAGTTCCTGTGTAGCCAAGTTTACATTCCATGTATTAGTGATATCTTATGATGTTTCTTTTCTGTGTGACTTATTTCAGTTAGAATCATCATACCTGAATCCACTCATTATGCTTCTATGGGCCTGATGACATAGATGTCATTGCTGAGTGATATTGCATTGTACGTAAGTACGACAACTTCTTTATCCATTTTTCGCTTTATGCGATATTGAACTTGTACCGTAAACGAGTTTCTTGTAAACAGAGCCATCCCAAACTTTTGGGGTGGCTGTGTCTTTTGATTTTAATTTCCCTAAGCTATAGGACCATAAGTGGAAGTGCCCTAGGCTCTGTTGCTTTGTTTTTTAGATGTTTTCAGGAAACACCATACACTTCTCCCGAGTGGCTGTTGGCAAGTTGCATCCGCCCATCAGCATAACAAGGCTCCCAGTTCTCCATGGCCTGTCCTGCCTTCTGGATTTTACACTTTTTTCAGATGGCCCTTTTGACGGGGGGGGGGGGGGGAGTGAGACTTCATTGTAGTGCAGATTTCCTTTGCAAGCTTGCTTGCTTGGCCAAAAAGGGCGTATGCGTTTTTTCCTGAATATATTCAGGAAAAAACGCATACGCCCTTTTTGGCCAAGTGCATCATTGTCGACCTTCTGCCTCTTTTCCTATGCTTTAAATGCAATTCCAGTCTACCTCTGAAATCGGTTTCCTGCAATTCTGCCCGGCTTTCAAGTCCTCTTGGCAGCCTTACTTCAGTATATTTTTGGATGATAGCTCTCATTTATAACTCTGCAGGTTTGTGAATTACAGTGCCCCTGAGCTCCTTTCTTCAACTCGCTTTCTTGTGAGCTGGCCGCAACACCGCAGGATTGCTTCAGGCCCTAATCTGGTTCCGGCATGGCATGCTGAGCCTTTGGTTAATTCCTCTTCCTGGTGGGAAATGAGAGTTAAATTTTCCCGTCCAGACACCTCCAGCTAGTCTCTCATTGGTTCTCCCTATTCCTGTTCATCTTCCGTGGAATTTGCAAACTGGGCCAAACAGGAGGTTAAAGGCACTGACTCTCCAAGTCGGGAGAGTGTTAGTAAAGCATCTGGAATGTTGCACCCGAGTACCAGGGGACGAGAACTGAGACATATTTCAACACGTCTCCCGATAACACGGTTGATCATACTCTGGGTTCCACATGCATGTTTTAGCTGAAGGAAGAATCCCTTAAACCTGGAGAGTTGAGACCCGTGGAATGGGTACCATGCAATATGACTTCAAAGGGTCTTCATTTGCTCACCAAAACTCTCCAATCCTATCACTGCTGCGTTTTTGCCCCTGTACACACGATTGATTCACTTTCAGAGACATAGTAATCCATAGGTTTTAAGATACTTACTAGTCAGGTACATTATTAGGCGTTTAATATGGGGTTTTGAGTCCATTTCGTTGAGCAAGGAGTAGCTCTTGTCTATTACATATTTGGCTTAAGGAACTTTATCTGTGCTCATTTCAATCTCTGGTTTTATGCAGCACCCCAACTCACCTTTCCCCTTAAGCAAGCATAAGTTGGTTTTCTAAATTTGGGACCATGTTCTGTTTTGAAATCCAGTTCCTGTGTAGCCAAGTTTACATTCCGTGTATTAGTGATATCTTATGATGTTTCTTTTTCTGTGTGACTTATTTCAGTTAGAATCATCATACCTGAATCCACTCATTATGCTGCTATGGGCCTGATGACATAGATGTCATTGCTGAGTGATATTGCATTGTACGTAAGTACCACAACTTCTTTATCCATTTTTCGCTTTATGCGATATTGAACTTGTACCGTAAACGAGTTTCTTGTAAACAGAGCCATCCCAAACTTTGGGGTGGCTGTGTCTTTTTGATTTTAATTTCCCTAAGCTATAGGACCATAAGTGGAAGTGCCCTAGGCTCTGTTGCTTTGTTTTTTAGATGTTTCAGGAAACACCATACACTTCTCCCGAGTGGCTGTTGGCAAGTAACATCCCGCCCATCAGCATAACAAGGCTCCCAGTTCTCCATGGCCTGTCCTGCCTTTCTGGATTTTACACTTTTTTCAGATGGCCCTTTTGACGGGGGGGAAGTGAGACTTCATTGTAGTGCAGATTTCCTTTGCAAGCTTGCTTGGTTGGCCAAAACGGGCGTATGCGTTTTTTCCTGAATATATTCAGGAAAAAACGCATACGCCCTTTTTGGCCAAGTGCATCATTGTCGACCTTCTGCCTCTTTTCCTATGCTTTAAATGCAATTCCAGTCTACCTCCTGAAATCGGTTTCCTGCAATTCTGCCCGGCTTTCAAGTCCTCTTGGCAGCCTTACTTCAGTATATTTTTCGATGATAGCTGTCATTTATAACTCTGCAGGTCTGTGAATTACAGAGCCCCTGAGCTCCTTTCTTCAACTCGCTTTCTTGTGAGCTGGCCGCAACACCGCAGGATTGCTTCAGGCCCTAATCTGGTTCCGGCACGGCACGCTGAGCCTTTGCTTAATTGCTCTTCCTGGTGGGAAATGAGAGTTAAATTTTCCCGTCCAGACACCTCCAGCTAGTCTCTCATTGGTTCTCCCTATTCCTGTTCATCTTCCGCGGAATTTGCAAACTGGGCCAAACAGGAGGTTAAAGGCACTGACTCTCCAAGTCGGGAGAGTGTTAGTAAAGCTTCTGGAATGTTGCACCCGAGTACCAGGGGACGAGAACTGAGACATATTTCAACACGTCTCCCGATCACACGGTTGATCATACTCTGGGTTCCACATGCATGTTTTAGCTGAAGGAAGAATCCCTTAAACCTGGAGAGTTGAGACCCGTGGAATGGGTACCATGCAATATGACTTCAAAGGGTCTTCATTTGCTCACCAAAACTCTCCAATCCTATCACTGCTGCGTTTTTGCCCCTGTACTCACGATTGATTCACTTTCAGAGACATAGTAATCCATAGGTTTTAAGATACTTACTAGTCAGGTACATTATTAGGCGTTTAATATGGGGTTTGGAGTCCATTTCGTTGAGTAAGGTGTAGCTCTTGTCTGTTACATATTTGGCTTAAGGAACTTTATCTGTGCTCATTTCAATCTCTGGTTTTATGCAGCACCCCAACTCACCTTTCCCCTTAAGCAAGCATAAGTTGGTTTTCTAAATTTGGGACCATGTTCTGTTTTGAAATCCAGTTCCTGTGTAGCCAAGTTTACATTCCATGTATTAGTGATATCTTATGATGTTTCTTTTTCTGTGTGACTTATTTCAGTTAGAATCATCATACCTGAATCCACTCATTATGCTGCTATGGGCCTGATGACATAGATGTCATTGCTGAGTGATATTGCATTGTACGTAAGTACGACAACTTCTTTATCCATTTTTCGCTTTATGCGATATTGAACTTGTACCGTAAACGAGTTTCTTGTAAACAGAGCCATCCCAATCTTTGGGGTGGCTGTGTCTTTTTGATTTTAATTTCCCTAAGCTATAGGACCATAAGTGGAAGTGCCCTAGGCTCTGTTGCTTTGTTTTTTAGATGTTTCAGGAAACACCATACACTTCTCCCGAGTGGCTGTTGGCAAGTTACATCCCGCCCATCAGCATAACAAGGCTCCCAGTTCTCCATGGCCTGTCCTGCCTTTCTGGATTTTACACTTTTTTCAGATGGCCCTTTTGACGGGGGGGAAGTGAGACTTCATTGTAGTGCAGATTTCCTTTGCAAGCTTGCTTGGTTGGCCAAAAAGGGCGTATGCGTTTTTTCCTGAATATATTCAGGAAAAAACGCATACGCCCTTTTTGGCCAAGTGCATCATTGTCGACCTTCTGCCTCTTTTCCTATGCTTTAAATGCAATTCCAGTCTACCTCCTGAAATCGGTTTCCTGCAATTCTGCCCGGCTTTCAAGTCCTCTTGGCAGCCTTACTTCAGTATATTTTTGGATGATAGCTGTCATTTATAACTCTGCAGGTCTGTGAATTACAGTGCCCCTGAGCTCCTTTCTTCAACTCGCTTTCTTGTGAGCTGGCCGCAACACCGCAGGATTGCTTCAGGCCCTAATCTGGTTCCGGCACGGCACGCTGAGCCTTTGCTTAATTGCTCTTCCTGGTGGGAAATGAGAGTTAAATTTTCCCGTCCAGACACCTCCAGCTAGTCTCTCATTGGTTCTCCCTATTCCTGTTCATCTTCCGCGGAATTTGCAAACTGGGCCAAACAGGAGGTTAAAGGCACTGACTCTCCAAGTCGGGAGAGTGTTAGTAAAGCTTCTGGAATGTTGCACCCGAGTACCAGGGGACGAGAACTGAGACATATTTCAACACGTCTCCCGATCACACGGTTGATCATACTCTGGGTTCCACATGCATGTTTTAGCTGAAGGAAGAATCCCTTAAACCTGGAGAGTTGAGACCCGTGGAATGGGTACCATGCAATATGAATTCAAAGGGTCTTCATTTGCTCACCAAAACTCTCCAATCCTATCACTGCTGCGTTTTTGCCCCTGTACTCACGATTGATTCACTTTCAGAGACATAGCAATCCATAGGTTTTAAGATACTTACTAGTCAGGTACATTATTAGGCGTTTAATATGGGGTTTTGAGTCCATTTCGTTGAGCAAGGAGTAGCTCTTGTCTATTACATATTTGGCTTAAGGAACTTTATCTGTGCTCATTTCAATCTCTGGTTTTATGCAGCACCCCAACTCACCTTTCCCCTTAAGCAAGCATAAGTTGGTTTTCTAAATTTGGGACCATGTTCTGTTTTGAAATCCAGTTCCTGTGTAGCCAAGTTTACATTCCGTGTATTAGTGATATCTTATGATGTTTCTTTTTCTGTGTGACTTATTTCAGTTAGAATCATCATACCTGAATCCACTCATTATGCTGCTATGGGCCTGATGACATAGATGTCATTGCTGAGTGATATTGCATTGTACGTAAGTACCACAACTTCTTTATCCATTTTTCGCTTTATGCGATATTGAACTTGTACCGTAAACGAGTTTCTTGTAAACAGAGCCATCCCAAACTTTGGGGTGGCTGTGTCTTTTTGATTTTAATTTCCCTAAGCTATAGGACCATAAGTGGAAGTGCCCTAGGCTCTGTTGCTTTGTTTTTTAGATGTTTCAGGAAACACCATACACTTCTCCCGAGTGGCTGTTGGCAAGTAACATCCCGCCCATCAGCATAACAAGGCTCCCAGTTCTCCATGGCCTGTCCTGCTTTTCTGGATTTTACACTTTTTTCAGATGGCCCTTTTGACGGGGGGGAAGTGAGACTTCATTGTAGTGCAGATTTCCTTTGCAAGCTTGCTTGGTTGGCCAAAAAGGGCGTATGCGTTTTTTCCTGAATATATTCAGGAAAAAACGCATACGCCCTTTTTGGCCAAGTGCATCATTGTCGACCTTCTGCCTCTTTTCCTATGCTTTAAATGCAATTCCAGTCTACCTCCTGAAATCGGTTTCCTGCAATTCTGCCCGGCTTTCAAGTCCTCTTGGCAGCCTTACTTCAGTATATTTTTGGATGATAGCTGTCATTTATAACTCTGCAGGTCTGTGAATTACAGAGCCCCTGAGCTCCTTTCTTCAACTCGCTTTCTTGTGAGCTGGCCGCAACACCGCAGGATTGCTTCAGGCCCTAATCTGGTTCCGGCACGGCACGCTGAGCCTTTGCTTAATTGCTCTTCCTGGTGGGAAATGAGAGTTAAATTTTCCCGTCCAGACACCTCCAGCTAGTCTCTCATTGGTTCTCCCTATTCCTGTTCATCTTCCGCGGAATTTGCAAACTGGGCCAAACAGGAGGTTAAAGGCACTGACTCTCCAAGTCGGGAGAGTGTTAGTAAAGCTTCTGGAATGTTGCACCCGAGTACCAGGGGACGAGAACTGAGACATATTTCAACACGTCTCCCGATCACACGGTTGATCATACTCTGGGTTCCACATGCATGTTTTAGCTGAAGGAAGAATCCCTTAAACCTGGAGAGTTGAGACCCGTGGAATGGGTACCATGCAATATGACTTCAAAGGGTCTTCATTTGCTCACCAAAACTCTCCAATCCTATCACTGCTGCGTTTTTGCCCCTGTACTCACGATTGATTCACTTTCAGAGACATAGTAATCCATAGGTTTTAAGATACTTACTAGTCAGGTACATTATTAGGCGTTTAATATGGGGTTTTGAGTCCATTTCGTTGAGCAAGGTGTAGCTCTTGTCTGTTACATATTTGGCTTAAGGAACTTTATCTGTGCTCATTTCAATCTCTGGTTTTATGCAGCACCCCAACTCACCTTTCCCCTTAAGCAAGCATAAGTTGGTTTTCTAAATTTGGGACCATGTTCTGTTTTGAAATCCAGTTCCTGTGTAGCCAAGTTTACATTCCATGTATTAGTGATATCTTATGTTTCTTTTTCTGTGTGACTTATTTCAGTTAGAATCATCATACCTGAATCCACTCATTATGCTGCTATGGGCCTGATGACATAGATGTCATTGCTGAGTGATATTGCATTGTACGTAAGTACGACAACTTCTTTATCCATTTTTCGCTTTATGCGATATTGAACTTGTACCGTAAACGAGTTTCTTGTAAACAGAGCCATCCCAATCTTTGGGGTGGCTGTGTCTTTTTGATTTTAATTTCCCTAAGCTATAGGACCATAAGTGGAAGTGCCCTAGGCTCTGTTGCTTTGTTTTTTAGATGTTTCAGGAAACACCATACACTTCTCCCGAGTGGCTGTTGGCAAGTTACATCCCGCCCATCAGCATAACAAGGCTCCCAGTTCTCCATGGCCTGTCCTGCCTTTCTGGATTTTACACTTTTTTCAGATGGCCCTTTTGACGGGGGGGAAGTGAGACTTCATTGTAGTGCAGATTTCCTTTGCAAGCTTGCTTGGTTGGCCAAAAAGGGCGTATGCGTTTTTTCCTGAATATATTCAGGAAAAAACGCATACGCCCTTTTTGGCCAAGTGCATCATTGTCGACCTTCTGCCTCTTTTCCTATGCTTTAAATGCAATTCCAGTCTACCTCCTGAAATCGGTTTCCTGCAATTCTGCCCGGCTTTCAAGTCCTCTTGGCAGCCTTACTTCAGTATATTTTTGGATGATAGCTGTCATTTATAACTCTGCAGGTCTGTGAATTACAGTGCCCCTGAGCTCCTTTCTTCAACTCGCTTTCTTGTGAGCTGGCCGCAACACCGCAGGATTGCTTCAGGCCCTAATCTGGTTCCGGCACGGCACGCTGAGCCTTTGCTTAATTGCTCTTCCTGGTGGGAAATGAGAGTTAAATTTTCCCGTCCAGACACCTCCAGCTAGTCTCTCATTGGTTCTCCCTATTCCTGTTCATCTTCCGCGGAATTTGCAAACTGGGCCAAACAGGAGGTTAAAGGCACTGACTCTCCAAGTCGGGAGAGTGTTAGTAAAGCTTCTGGAATGTTGCACCCGAGTACCAGGGGACGAGAACTGAGACATATTTCAACACGTCTCCCGATCACACGGTTGATCATACTCTGGGTTCCACATGCATGTTTTAGCTGAAGGAAGAATCCCTTAAACCTGGAGAGTTGAGACCCGTGGAATGGGTACCATGCAATATGAATTCAAAGGGTCTTCATTTGCTCACCAAAACTCTCCAATCCTATCACTGCTGCGTTTTTGCCCCTGTACTCACGATTGATTCACTTTCAGAGACATAGCAATCCATAGGTTTTAAGATACTTACTAGTCAGGTACATTATTAGGCGTTTAATATGGGGTTTTGAGTCCATTTCGTTGAGCAAGGAGTAGCTCTTGTCTATTACATATTTGGCTTAAGGAACTTTATCTGTGCTCATTTCAATCTCTGGTTTTATGCAGCACCCCAACTCACCTTTCCCCTTAAGCAAGCATAAGTTGGTTTTCTAAATTTGGGACCATGTTCTGTTTTGAAATCCAGTTCCTGTGTAGCCAAGTTTACATTCCGTGTATTAGTGATATCTTATGATGTTTCTTTTTCTGTGTGACTTATTTCAGTTAGAATCATCATACCTGAATCCACTCATTATGCTTCTATGGGCCTGATGACATAGATGTCATTGCTGAGTGATATTGCATTGTACGTAAGTACCACAACTTCTTTATCCATTTTTCGCTTTATGCGATATTGAACTTGTACCGTAAACGAGTTTCTTGTAAACAGAGCCATCCCAAACTTTGGGGTGGCTGTGTCTTTTTGATTTTAATTTCCCTAAGCTACAGGACCATAAGTGGAAGTGCCCTAGGCTCTGTTGCTTTGTTTTTTAGATGTTTCAGGAAACACCATACACTTCTCCCGAGTGGCTGTTGGCAAGTTACATCCCGCCCATCAGCATAACAAGGCTCCCAGTTCTCCATGGCCTGTCCTGCCTTTCTGGATTTTACACTTTTTTCAGATGGCCCTTTTGACGGGGGAGAAGTGAGACTTCATTGTAGTGCAGATTTCCTTTGCAAGCTTGCTTGGTTGGCCAAAAAGGGCGTATGCGTTTTTTCCTGAATATATTCAGGAAAAAACGCATACGCCCTTTTTGGCCAAGTGCATCATTGTCGACCTTCTGCCTCTTTTCCTATGCTTTAAATGCAATTCCAGTCTACCTCCTGAAATCGGTTTCCTGCAATTCTGCCCGGCTTTCAAGTCCTCTTGGCAGCCTTACTTCAGTATATTTTTGGATGATAGCTGTCATTTATAACTCTGCAGGTTTGTGAATTACAGTGCCCCTGAGTTCCTTTCTTCAATTCGCTTTCTTGTGAGCTGGCCGCAACACCGCAGGATTGCTTCAGGCCCTAATCTGGTTCCGGCATGGCACGCTGAGCCTTTGGTTAATTCCTCTTCCTGGTGGGAAATGAGAGTTAAATTTTCCCGTCCAGACACCTCCAGCTAGTCTCTCATTGGTTCTCCCTATTCCTGTTCATCTTCCGCGGAATTTGCAAACTGGGCCAAACAGGAGGTTAAAGGCACTGACTCTCCAAGTCGGGAGAGTGTTAGTAAAGCATCTGGAATGTTGCACCCGAGTACCAGGGGACGAGAACTGAGACATATTTCAACACATCTCCCGATAACACGGTTGATCATACTCTGGGTTCCACATGCATGTTTTAGCTGAAGGAAGAATCCCTTAAACCTGGAGAGTTGAGACCCTTGGAATGGGTACCATGCAATATGACTTCAAAGGGTCTTCATTTGCTCACCAAAACTCTCCAATCCTATCACTGCTGCGTTTTTGCCCCTGTACTCACGATTGATTCACTTTCAGAGACATAGCAATCCATAGGTTTTAAGATACTTACTAGTCAGGTACATTATTAGGCGTTTAATATGGGGTTTTGAGTCCATTTCGTTGAGCAAGGAGTAGCTCTTGTCTATTACATATTTGGCTTAAGGAACTTTATCTGTGCTCATTTCAATCTCTGGTTTTATGCAGCACCCCAACTCACCTTTCCCCTTAAGCAAGCATAAGTTGATTTTCTAAATTTGGGACCATGTTCTGTTTTGAAATTCAGTTCCTGTGTAGCCAAGTTTACATTCCGTGTATTAGTGATATCTTATGATGTTTCTTTTTCTGTGTGACTTATTTCAGTTAGAATCATCATACCTGAATCCACTCATTATGCTGCTATGGACCTGATGACATAGATGTCATTGCTGAGTGATATTGCATTGTACGTAAGTACCACAACTTCTTTATCCATTTTTCGCTTTATGCGATATTGAACTTGTACCGTAAACGAGTTTCTTGTAAACAGAGCCATCCCAAACTTTGGGGTGGCTGTGTCTTTTTGATTTTAATTTCCCTAAGCTATAGGACCATAAGTGGAAGTGCCCTAGGCTCTGTTGCTTTGTTTTTTAGATGTTTCAGGAAACACCATACACTTCTCCCGAGTGGCTGTTGGCAATTTACATCCCGCCCATCAGCATAACAAGGCTCCCAGTTCTCCATGGCCTGTCCTGCCTTTCTGGATTTTACACTTTTTTCAGATGGCCCTTTTGACGGGGGGGAAGTGAGACTTCATTGTAGTGCAGATTTCCTTTGCAAGCTTTCTTGGTTGGCCAAAAAGGGCGCATGCGTTTTTTCCTGAATATATTCAGGAAAAAACGCATACGCCCTTTTTGGCCAAGTGCATCATTGTCGACCTTCTGCCTCTTTTCCTATGCTTTAAATGCAATTCCAGTCTACCTCCTGAAATCGGTTTCCTGCAATTCTGCCCGGCTTTCAAGTCCTCTTGGCAGCCTTACTTCAGTATATTTTTGGATGATAGCTGTCATTTATAACTCTGCAGGTTTGTGAATTACAGTGCCCCTGAGCTCCTTTCTTCAACTCGCTTTCTTGTGAGCTGGCCGCAACACCGCAGGATTGCTTCAGGCCCTAATCTGGTTCCGGCATGGCACGCTGAGCCTTTGGTTAATTCCTCTTCCTGGTGGGAAATGAGAGTTAAATTTTCCCGTCCAGACACCTCCAGCTAGTCTCTCATTGGTTCTCCCTATTCCTGTTCATCTTCCGTGGAATTTGCAAACTGGGCCAAAGAGGAGGTTAAAGGCACTGACTCTCCAAGTCGGGAGAGTGTTAGTAAAGCATCTGGAATGTTGCACCCGAGTACCAGGGGACGAGAACTGAGACATATTTCAACACGTCTCCCGATCACACGGTTGATCATACTCTGGGTTCCACATGCATGTTTTAGCTGAAGGAAGAATCCCTTAAACCTGGAGAGTTGAGACCCGTGGAATGGGTACCATGCAATATGACTTCAAAGGGTCTTCATTTGCTCACCAAAACTCTCCAATCCTATCACTGCTGCGTTTTTGCCCCTGTACTCACGATTGATTCACTTTCAGAGACATAGCAATCCATAGGTTTTAAGATACTTACTAGTCAGGTACATTATTAGGCGTTTAATATGGGGTTTTGAGTCCATTTCGTTGAGCAAGGAGTAGCTCTTGTCTATTACATATTTGGCTTAAGGAACTTTATCTGTGCTCATTTCAATCTCTGGTTTTATGCAGCACCCCAACTCACCTTTCCCCTTAAGCAAGCATAAGTTGGTTTTCTAAATTTGGGACCATGTTCTGTTTTGAAATTCAGTTCCTGTGTAGCCAAGTTTACATTCCGTGTATTAGTGATATCTTATGATGTTTCTTTTTCTGTGTGACTTATTTCAGTTAGAATCATCATACCTGAATCCACTCATCATGCTGCTATGGGCCTGATGACATAGATGTCATTGCTGAGTGATATTGCATTGTACGTAAGTACCACAACTTCTTTATCCATTTTTCGCTTTATGCGATATTGAACTTGTACCGTAAACGAGTTTCTTGTAAACAGAGCCATCCCAAACTTTGGGGTGGCTGTGTCTTTTTGATTTTAATTTCCCTAAGCTATAGGACCATAAGTGGAAGTGCCCTAGGCTCTGTTGCTTTGTTTTTTAGATGTTTCAGGAAACACCATACACTTCTCCGGAGTGGCTGTTGGCAATTTACATCCCGCCCATCAGCATAACAAGGCTCCCAGTTCTCCATGGCCTGTCCTGCATTTCTGGATTTTACACTTTTTTCAGATGGCCCTTTTGACGGGGGCGGGGGGGAGTGAGACTTCATTGTAGTGCAGATTTCCTTTGCAAGCTTGCTTGGTTGGCCAAAAAGGGCGTATGCGTTTTTTCCTGAATATATTCAGGAAAAAACGCATACGCCCTTTTTGGCCAAGTGCATCATTGTCGACCTTCTGCCTCTTTTCCTATGCTTTAAATGCAATTCCAGTCTACCTCCTGAAATCGGTTTCCTGCAATTCTGCCCGGCTTTCAAGTCCTCTTGGCAGCCTTACTTCAGTATATTTTTGGATGATAGCTGTCATTTATAACTCTGCAGGTTTGTGAATTACAGTGCCCCTGAGCTCCTTTCTTCAACTCGCTTTCTTGTGAGCTGGCCGCAACACCGCAGGATTGCTTCAGGCCCTAATCTGGTTCCGGCATGGCACGCTGAGCCTTTGGTTAATTCCTCTTCCTGGTGGGAAATGAGAGTTAAATTTTCCCGTCCAGACACCTCCAGCTAGTCTCTCATTGGTTCTCCCTATTCCTGTTCATCTTCCGCGGAATTTGCAAACTGGGCCAAACAGGAGGTTAAAGGCACTGACTCTCCAAGTCGGGAGAGTGTTAGTAAAGCATCTGGAATGTTGCACCCGAGTACCAGGGGACGAGAACTGAGACATATTTCAACACGTCTCCCGATCACACGGTTGATCATACTCTGGGTTCCACATGCATGTTTTAGCTGAAGGAAGAATCCCTTAAACCTGGAGAGTTGAGACCCGTGGAATGGGTACCATGCAATATGACTTCAAAGGGTCTTCATTTGCTCACCAAAACTCTCCAATCCTATCACTGCTGCGTTTTTGCCCCTGTACTCACGATTGATTCACTTTCAGAGACATAGCAATCCATAGGTTTTAAGATACTTACTAGTCAGGTACATTATTAGGCGTTTAATATGGGGTGTTGAGTCCATTTCGTTGAGCAAGGAGTAGCTCTTGTCTATTACATATTTGGCTTAAGGAACTTTATCTGTGCTCATTTCAATCTCTGGTTTTATGCAGCACCCCAAGTCACCTTTCCCCTTAAGCAAGCATAAGTTGATTTTCTAAATTTGGGACCATGTTCTGTTTTGAAATTCAGTTCCTGTGTAGCCAAGTTTACATTCCGTGTATTAGTGATATCTTATGATGTTTCTTTTTCTGTGTGACTTATTTCAGTTAGAATCATCATACCTGAATCCACTCATTATGCTGCTATGGGCCTGATGACATAGATGTCATTGCTGAGTGATATTGCATTGTACGTAATTACCACAACTTCTTTATCCATTTTTCGCTTTATGCGATATTGAACTTGTACCGTAAACGAGTTTCTTGTAAACAGAGCCATCCCAAACTTTGGGGTGGCTGTGTCTTTTTGATTTTAATTTCCCTAAGCTATAGGACCATAAGTGGAAGTGCCCTGGGCTCTGTTGCTTTGTTTTTTAGATGTTTCAGGAAACACCATACACTTCTCCCGAGTGGCTGTTGGCAAGTTACATCCCGCCCATCAGCATAACAAGGCTCCCAGTTCTCCATGGCCTGTCCTGCCTTTCTGGATTTTACACTTTTTTCAGATGGCCCTTTTGACGGGGGGGAAGTGAGACTTCATTGTAGTGCAGATTTCCTTTGCAAGCTTGCTTGGTTGGCCAAAAAGGGCGTATGCGTTTTTTCCTGAATATATTCAGGAAAAAACGCATACGCCCTTTTTGGCCAAGTGCATCATTGTCGACCTTCTGCCTCTTTTCCTATGCTTTAAATGCAATTCCAGTCTACCTCCTGAAATCGGTTTCCTGCAATTCTGCCCGGCTTTCAAGTCCTCTTGTCAGCCTTACTTCAGTATACTTTTGGATGATAGCTGTCATTTATAACTCTGCAGGTTTGTGAATTACAGTGCCCCTGAGCTCCTTTCTTCAACTCGCTTTCTTGTGAGCTGGCCGCAACACCGCAGGATTGCTTCAGGCCCTAATCTGGTTCCGGCATGGCACGCTGAGCCTTTGGTTAATTCCTCTTCCTGGTGGGAAATGAGAGTTAAATTTTCCCGTCCAGACACCTCCAGCTAGTCTCTCATTGGTTCTCCCTATTCCTGTTCATCTTCCGCGGAATTTGCAAACTGGGCCAAACAGGAGGTTAAAGGCACTGACTCTCCAAGTCGGGAGAGTGTTAGTAAAGCATCTGGAATGTTGCACCCGAGTACCAGGGGACGAGAACTGAGACATATTTCAACACGTCTCCCGATCACACGGTTGATCATACTCTGGGTTCCACATGCATGTTTTAGCTGAAGGAAGAATCCCTTAAACCTGGAGAGTTGAGACCCGTGGAATGGGTACCATGCAATATGACTTCAAAGGGTCTTCATTTGCTCACCAAAACTCTCCAATCCTATCACTGCTGCGTTTTTGCCCCTGTACTCACGATTGATTCACTTTCAGAGACATAGCTATCCATAGGTTTTAAGATACTTACTAGTCAGGTACATTATTAGGCGTTTAATATGGGGTTTTGAGTCCATTTCGTTGAGCAAGGAGTAGCTCTTGTCTATTACATATTTGGCTTAAGGAACTTTATCTGTGCTCATTTCAATCTCTGGTTTTATGCAGCACCCCAAGTCACCTTTCCCCTTAAGCAAGCATAAGTTGATTTTCTAAATTTGGGACCATGTTCTGTTTTGAAATTCAGTTCCTGTGTAGCCAAGTTTACATTCCGTGTATTAGTGATATCTTATGATGTTTCTTTTTCTGTGTGACTTATTTCAGTTAGAATCATCATACCTGAATCCACTCATTATGCTGCTATGGGCCTGATGACATAGATGTCATTGCTGAGTGATATTGCATTGTACGTAATTACCACAACTTCTTTATCCATTTTTCGCTTTATGCGATATTGAACTTGTACCGTAAACGAGTTTCTTGTAAACAGAGCCATCCCAAACTTTGGGGTGGCTGTGTCTTTTTGATTTTAATTTCCCTAAGCTATAGGACCATAAGTGGAAGTGCCCTGGGCTCTGTTGCTTTGTTTTTTAGATGTTTCAGGAAACACCATACACTTCTCCCGAGTGGCTGTTGGCAAGTTACATCCCGCCCATCAGCATAACAAGGCTCCCAGTTCTCCATGGCCTGTCCTGCCTTTCTGGATTTTACACTTTTTTCAGATGGCCCTTTTGACGGGGGGGAAGTGAGACTTCATTGTAGTGCAGATTTCCTTTGCAAGCTTGCTTGGTTGGCCAAAAAGGGCGTATGCGTTTTTTCCTGAATATATTCAGGAAAAAACTCATACGCCCTTTTTGGCCAAGTGCATCATTGTCGACCTTCTGCCTCTTTTCCTATGCTTTAAATGCAATTCCAGTCTACCTCCTGAAATCGGTTTCCTGCAATTCTGCCCGGCTTTCAAGTCCTCTTGTCAGCCTTACTTCAGTATACTTTTGGATGATAGCTGTCATTTATAACTCTGCAGGTTTGTGAATTACAGTGCCCCTGAGCTCCTTTCTTCAACTCGCTTTCTTGTGAGCTGGCCGCAACACCGCAGGATTGCTTCAGGCCCTAATCTGGTTCCGGCATGGCACGCTGAGCCTTTGGTTAATTCCTCTTCCTGGTGGGAAATGAGAGTTAAATTTTCCCGTCCAGACACCTCCAGCTAGTCTCTCATTGGTTCTCCCTATTCCTGTTCATCTTCCGCGGAATTTGCAAACTGGGCCAAACAGGAGGTTAAAGGCACTGACTCTCCAAGTCGGGAGAGTGTTAGTAAAGCATCTGGAATGTTGCACCCGAGTACCAGGGGACGAGAACTGAGACATATTTCAACACGTCTCCCGATCACACGGTTGATCATACTCTGGGTTCCACATGCATGTTTTAGCTGAAGGAAGAATCCCTTAAACCTGGAGAGTTGAGACCCGTGGAATGGGTACCATGCAATATGACTTCAAAGGGTCTTCATTTGCTCACCAAAACTCTCCAATCCTATCACTGCTGCGTTTTTGCCCCTGTACTCACGATTGATTCACTTTCAGAGACATAGCAATCCATAGGTTTTAAGATACTTACTAGTCAGGTACATTATTAGGCATTTAATATGGGGTTTTGAGTCCATTTCGTTGAGCAAGGAGTAGCTCTTGTCTATTACATATTTGGCTTAAGGAACTTTATCTGTGCTCATTTCAATCTCTGGTTTTATGCAGCACCCCAACTCACCTTTCCCCTTAAGCAAGCATAAGTTGGTTTTCTAAATTTGGGACCATGTTCTGTTTTGAAATTCAGTTCCTGTGTAGCCAAGTTTACATTCCGTGTATTAGTGATATCTTATGATGTTTCTTTTTCTGTGTGACTTATTTCAGTTAGAATCATCATACCTGAATCCACTCATTATGCTGCTATGGACCTGATGACATAGATGTCATTGCTGAGTGATATTGCATTGTACGTAAGTACCACAACTTCTTTATCCATTTTTCGCTTTATGCGATATTGAACTTGTACCGTAAACGAGTTTCTTGTAAACAGAGCCATCCCAAACTTTGGGGTGGCTGTGTCTTTTTGATTTTAATTTCCCTAAGCTATAGGACCATAAGTGGAAGTGCCCTAGGCTCTGTTGCTTTGTTTTTTAGATGTTTCAGGAAACACCATACACTTCTCCGGAGTGGCTGTTGGCAATTTACATCCCGCCCATCAGCATAACAAGGCTCCCAGTTCTCCATGGCCTGTCCTGCCTTTCTGGATTTTACACTTTTTTCAGATGGCCCTTTTGATGGGGGGGAAGTGAGACTTCATTGTAGTGCAGATTTCCTTTGCAAGCTTGCTTGGTTGGCCAAAAAGGGCGCATGCGTTTTTTCCTGAATATATTCAGGAAAAAACGCATACGCCCTTTTTGGCCAAGTGCATCATTGTCGACCTTCTGCCTCTTTTCCTATGCTTTAAATGCAATTCCAGTCTACCTCCTGAAATCGGTTTCCTGCAATTCTGCCCGGCTTTCAAGTCCTCTTGGCAGCCTTACTTCAGTATATTTTTGGATGATAGCTGTCATTTATAACTCTGCAGGTTTGTGAATTACAGTGCCCCTGAGCTCCTTTCTTCAACTCGCTTTCTTGTGAGCTGGCCGCAACACCGCAGGATTGCTTCAGGCCCTAATCTGGTTCCGGCATGGCACGCTGAGCCTTTGGTTAATTCCTCTTCCTGGTGGGAAGTGAGAGTTAAATTTTCCCGTCCAGACACCTCCAGCTAGTCTCTCATTGGTTCTCCCTATTCCTGTTCATCTTCCGTGGAATTTGCAAACTGGGCCAAAGAGGAGGTTAAAGGCACTGACTCTCCAAGTCGGGAGAGTGTTAGTAAAGCATCTGGAATGTTGCACCCGAGTACCAGGGGACGAGAACTGAGACATATTTCAACACGTCTCCCGATCACACGGTTGATCATACTCTGGGTTCCACATGCATGTTTTAGCTGAAGGAAGAATCCCTTAAACCTGGAGAGTTGAGACCCGTGGAATGGGTACCATGCAATATGACTTCAAAGGGTCTTCATTTGCTCACCAAAACTCTCCAATCCTATCACTGCTGCGTTTTTGCCCCTGTACTCACGATTGATTCACTTTCAGAGACATAGCAATCCATAGGTTTTAAGATACTTACTAGTCAGGTACATTATTAGGCGTTTAATATGGGGTTTTGAGTCCATTTCGTTGAGCAAGGAGTAGCTCTTGTCTATTACATATTTGGCTTAAGGAACTTTATCTGTGCTCATTTCAATCTCTGGTTTTATGCAGCACCCCAAGTCACCTTTCCCCTTAAGCAAGCATAAGTTGATTTTCTAAATTTGGGACCATGTTCTGTTTTGAAATTCAGTTCCTGTGTAGCCAAGTTTACATTCCGTGTATTAGTGATATCTTATGATGTTTCTTTTTCTGTGTGACTTATTTCAGTTAGAATCATCATACCTGAATCCACTCATTATGCTGCTATGGGCCTGATGACATAGATGTCATTGCTGAGTGATATTGCATTGTACGTAATTACCACAACTTCTTTATCCATTTTTCGCTTTATGCGATATTGAACTTGTACCGTAAACGAGTTTCTTGTAAACAGAGCCATCCCAAACTTTGGGGTGGCTGTGTCTTTTTGATTTTAATTTCCCTAAGCTATAGGACCATAAGTGGAAGTGCCCTGGGCTCTGTTGCTTTGTTTTTTAGATGTTTCAGGAAACACCATACACTTCTCCCGAGTGGCTGTTGGCAAGTTACATCCCGCCCATCAGCATAACAAGGCTCCCAGTTCTCCATGGCCTGTCCTGCCTTTCTGGATTTTACACTTTTTTCAGATGGCCCTTTTGACGGGGGGGAAGTGAGACTTCATTGTAGTGCAGATTTCCTTTGCAAGCTTGCTTGGTTGGCCAAAAAGGGCGTATGCGTTTTTTCCTGAATATATTCAGGAAAAAACTCATACGCCCTTTTTGGCCAAGTGCATCATTGTCGACCTTCTGCCTCTTTTCCTATGCTTTAAATGCAATTCCAGTCTACCTCCTGAAATCGGTTTCCTGCAATTCTGCCCGGCTTTCAAGTCCTCTTGTCAGCCTTACTTCAGTATACTTTTGGATGATAGCTGTCATTTATAACTCTGCAGGTTTGTGAATTACAGTGCCCCTGAGCTCCTTTCTTCAACTCGCTTTCTTGTGAGCTGGCCGCAACACCGCAGGATTGCTTCAGGCCCTAATCTGGTTCCGGCATGGCACGCTGAGCCTTTGGTTAATTCCTCTTCCTGGTGGGAAATGAGAGTTAAATTTTCCCGTCCAGACACCTCCAGCTAGTCTCTCATTGGTTCTCCCTATTCCTGTTCATCTTCCGCGGAATTTGCAAACTGGGCCAAACAGGAGGTTAAAGGCACTGACTCTCCAAGTCGGGAGAGTGTTAGTAAAGCATCTGGAATGTTGCACCCGAGTACCAGGGGACGAGAACTGAGACATATTTCAACACGTCTCCCGATCACACGGTTGATCATACTCTGGGTTCCACATGCATGTTTTAGCTGAAGGAAGAATCCCTTAAACCTGGAGAGTTGAGACCCGTGGAATGGGTACCATGCAATATGACTTCAAAGGGTCTTCATTTGCTCACCAAAACTCTCCAATCCTATCACTGCTGCGTTTTTGCCCCTGTACTCACGATTGATTCACTTTCAGAGACATAGCAATCCATAGGTTTTAAGATACTTACTAGTCAGGTACATTATTAGGCATTTAATATGGGGTTTTGAGTCCATTTCGTTGAGCAAGGAGTAGCTCTTGTCTATTACATATTTGGCTTAAGGAACTTTATCTGTGCTCATTTCAATCTCTGGTTTTATGCAGCACCCCAACTCACCTTTCCCCTTAAGCAAGCATAAGTTGGTTTTCTAAATTTGGGACCATGTTCTGTTTTGAAATTCAGTTCCTGTGTAGCCAAGTTTACATTCCGTGTATTAGTGATATCTTATGATGTTTCTTTTTCTGTGTGACTTATTTCAGTTAGAATCATCATACCTGAATCCACTCATTATGCTGCTATGGACCTGATGACATAGATGTCATTGCTGAGTGATATTGCATTGTACGTAAGTACCACAACTTCTTTATCCATTTTTCGCTTTATGCGATATTGAACTTGTACCGTAAACGAGTTTCTTGTAAACAGAGCCATCCCAAACTTTGGGGTGGCTGTGTCTTTTTGATTTTAATTTCCCTAAGCTATAGGACCATAAGTGGAAGTGCCCTAGGCTCTGTTGCTTTGTTTTTTAGATGTTTCAGGAAACACCATACACTTCTCCGGAGTGGCTGTTGGCAATTTACATCCCGCCCATCAGCATAACAAGGCTCCCAGTTCTCCATGGCCTGTCCTGCCTTTCTGGATTTTACACTTTTTTCAGATGGCCCTTTTGATGGGGGGGAAGTGAGACTTCATTGTAGTGCAGATTTCCTTTGCAAGCTTGCTTGGTTGGCCAAAAAGGGCGCATGCGTTTTTTCCTGAATATATTCAGGAAAAAACGCATACGCCCTTTTTGGCCAAGTGCATCATTGTCGACCTTCTGCCTCTTTTCCTATGCTTTAAATGCAATTCCAGTCTACCTCCTGAAATCGGTTTCCTGCAATTCTGCCCGGCTTTCAAGTCCTCTTGGCAGCCTTACTTCAGTATATTTTTGGATGATAGCTGTCATTTATAACTCTGCAGGTTTGTGAATTACAGTGCCCCTGAGCTCCTTTCTTCAACTCGCTTTCTTGTGAGCTGGCCGCAACACCGCAGGATTGCTTCAGGCCCTAATCTGGTTCCGGCATGGCACGCTGAGCCTTTGGTTAATTCCTCTTCCTGGTGGGAAGTGAGAGTTAAATTTTCCCGTCCAGACACCTCCAGCTAGTCTCTCATTGGTTCTCCCTATTCCTGTTCATCTTCCGTGGAATTTGCAAACTGGGCCAAAGAGGAGGTTAAAGGCACTGACTCTCCAAGTCGGGAGAGTGTTAGTAAAGCATCTGGAATGTTGCACCCGAGTACCAGGGGACGAGAACTGAGACATATTTCAACACGTCTCCCGATCACACGGTTGATCATACTCTGGGTTCCACATGCATGTTTTAGCTGAAGGAAGAATCCCTTAAACCTGGAGAGTTGAGACCCGTGGAATGGGTACCATGCAATATGACTTCAAAGGGTCTTCATTTGCTCACCAAAACTCTCCAATCCTATCACTGCTGCGTTTTTGCCCCTGTACTCACGATTGATTCACTTTCAGAGACATAGCAATCCATAGGTTTTAAGATACTTACTAGTCAGGTACATTATTAGGCGTTTAATATGGGGTTTTGAGTCCATTTCGTTGAGCAAGGAGTAGCTCTTGTCTATTACATATTTGGCTTAAGGAACTTTATCTGTGCTCATTTCAATCTCTGGTTTTATGCAGCACCCCAACTCACCTTTCCCCTTAAGCAAGCATAAGTTGGTTTTCTAAATTTGGGACCATGTTCTGTTTTGAAATTCAGTTCCTGTGTAGCCAAGTTTACATTCCGTGTATTAGTGATATCTTATGATGTTTCTTTTTCTGTGTGACTTATTTCAGTTAGAATCATCATACCTGAATCCACTCATCATGCTGCTATGGGCCTGATGACATAGATGTCATTGCTGAGTGATATTGCATTGTACGTAAGTACCACAACTTCTTTATCCATTTTTCGCTTTATGCGATATTGAACTTGTACCGTAAACGAGTTTCTTGTAAACAGAGCCATCCCAAACTTTGGGGTGGCTGTGTCTTTTTGATTTTAATTTCCCTAAGCTATAGGACCATAAGTGGAAGTGCCCTAGGCTCTGTTGCTTTGTTTTTTAGATGTTTCAGGAAACACCATACACTTCTCCGGAGTGGCTGTTGGCAATTTACATCCCGCCCATCAGCATAACAAGGCTCCCAGTTCTCCATGGCCTGTCCTGCCTTTCTGGATTTTACACTTTTTTCAGATGGCCCTTTTGATGGGGGGGAAGTGAGACTTCATTGTAGTGCAGATTTCCTTTGCAAGCTTGCTTGGTTGGCCAAAAAGGGCGCATGCGTTTTTTCCTGAATATATTCAGGAAAAAACGCATACGCCCTTTTTGGCCAAGTGCATCATTGTCGACCTTCTGCCTCTTTTCCTATGCTTTAAATGCAATTCCAGTCTACCTCCTGAAATCGGTTTCCTGCAATTCTGCCCGGCTTTCAAGTCCTCTTGGCAGCCTTACTTCAGTATATTTTTGGATGATAGCTGTCATTTATAACTCTGCAGGTTTGTGAATTACAGTGCCCCTGAGCTCCTTTCTTCAACTCGCTTTCTTGTGAGCTGGCCGCAACACCGCAGGATTGCTTCAGGCCCTAATCTGGTTCCGGCATGGCACGCTGAGCCTTTGGTTAATTCCTCTTCCTGGTGGGAAATGAGAGTTAAATTTTCCCGTCCAGACACCTCCAGCTAGTCTCTCATTGGTTCTCCCTATTCCTGTTCATCTTCCGTGGAATTTGCAAACTGGGCCAAAGAGGAGGTTAAAGGCACTGACTCTCCAAGTCGGGAGAGTGTTAGTAAAGCATCTGGAATGTTGCACCCGAGTACCAGGGGACGAGAACTGAGACATATTTCAACACGTCTCCCGATCACACGGTTGATCATACTCTGGGTTCCACATGCATGTTTTAGCTGAAGGAAGAATCCCTTAAACCTGGAGAGTTGAGACCCGTGGAATGGGTACCATGCAATATGACTTCAAAGGGTCTTCATTTGCTCACCAAAACTCTCCAATCCTATCACTGCTGCGTTTTTGCCCCTGTACTCACGATTGATTCACTTTCAGAGACATAGCAATCCATAGGTTTTAAGATACTTACTAGTCAGGTACATTATTAGGCGTTTAATATGGGGTTTTGAGTCCATTTCGTTGAGCAAGGAGTAGCTCTTGTCTATTACATATTTGGCTTAAGGAACTTTATCTGTGCTCATTTCAATCTCTGGTTTTATGCAGCACCCCAACTCACCTTTCCCCTTAAGCAAGCATAAGTTGGTTTTCTAAATTTGGGACCATGTTCTGTTTTGAAATTCAGTTCCTGTGTAGCCAAGTTTACATTCCGTGTATTAGTGATATCTTATGATGTTTCTTTTTCTGTGTGACTTATTTCAGTTAGAATCATCATACCTGAATCCACTCATCATGCTGCTATGGGCCTGATGACATAGATGTCATTGCTGAGTGATATTGCATTGTACGTAAGTACCACAACTTCTTTATCCATTTTTCGCTTTATGCGATATTGAACTTGTACCGTAAACGAGTTTCTTGTAAACAGAGCCATCCCAAACTTTGGGGTGGCTGTGTCTTTTTGATTTTAATTTCCCTAAGCTATAGGACCATAAGTGGAAGTGCCCTAGGCTCTGTTGCTTTGTTTTTTAGATGTTTCAGGAAACACCATACACTTCTCCGGAGTGGCTGTTGGCAATTTACATCCCGCCCATCAGCATAACAAGGCTCCCAGTTCTCCATGGCCTGTCCTGCCTTTCTGGATTTTACACTTTTTTCAGATGGCCCTTTTGACGGGGGCGGGGGGGAGTGAGACTTCATTGTAGTGCAGATTTCCTTTGCAAGCTTGCTTGGTTGGCCAAAAAGGGCGTATGCGTTTTTTCCTGAATATATTCAGGAAAAAACGCATACGCCCTTTTTGGCCAAGTGCATCATTGTCGACCTTCTGCCTCTTTTCCTATGCTTTAAATGCAATTCCAGTCTACCTCCTGAAATCGGTTTCCTGCAATTCTGCCCGGCTTTCAAGTCCTCTTGGCAGCCTTACTTCAGTATATTTTTGGATGATAGCTGTCATTTATAACTCTGAAGGTTTGTGAATTACAGTGCCCCTGAGCTCCTTTCTTCAACTCGCTTTCTTGTGAGCTGGCCGCAACACCGCAGGATTGCTTCAGGCCCTAATCTGGTTCCGGCATGGCACGCTGAGCCTTTGGTTAATTCCTCTTCCTGGTGGGAAATGAGAGTTAAATTTTCCCGTCCAGACACCTCCAGCTAGTCTCTCATTGGTTCTCCCTATTCCTGTTCATCTTCCGCAGAATTTGCAAACTGGGCCAAACAGGAGGTTAAAGGCACTGACTCTCCAAGTCGGGAGAGTGTTAGTAAAGCATCTGGAATGTTGCACCCGAGTACCAGGGGACGAGAACTGAGACATATTTCAACACGTCTCCCGATCACACGGTTGATCATACTCTGGGTTCCACATGCATGTTTTAGCTGAAGGAAGAATCCCTTAAACCTGGAGAGTTGAGACCCGTGGAATGGGTACCATGCAATATGACTTCAAAGGGTCTTCATTTGCTCACCAAAACTCTCCAATCCTATCACTGCTGCGTTTTTGCCCCTGTACTCACGATTGATTCACTTTCAGAGACATAGCAATCCATAGGTTTTAAGATACTTAGTAGTCAGGTACATTATTAGGCGTTTAATATGGGGTTTTGAGTCCATTTCGTTGAGCAAGGAGTAGCTCTTGTCTATTACATATTTGGCTTAAGGAACTTTATCTGTGCTCATTTCAATCTCTGGTTTTATGCAGCACCCCAACTCACCTTTCCCCTTAAGCAAGCATAAGTTGGTTTTCTAAATTTGGGACCATGTTCTGTTTTGAAATTCAGTTCCTGTGTAGCCAAGTTTACATTCCGTGTATTAGTGATATCTTATGATGTTTCTTTTTCTGTGTGACTTATTTCAGTTAGAATCATCATACCTGAATCCACTCATTATGCTGCTATGGGCCTGATGACATAGATGTCATTGCTGAGTGATATTGCATTGTACGTAAGTACCAGAACTTCTTTATCCATTTTTCGCTTTATGCGATATTGAACTTGTACCGTAAACGAGTTTCTTGTAAACAGAGCCATCCCAAACTTTGGGGTGGCTGTGTCTTTTTGATTTTAATTTCCCTAAGCTACAGGACCATAAGTGGAAGTGCCCTAGGCTCTGTTGCTTTGTTTTTTAGATGTTTCAGGAAACACCATACACTTCTCCGGAGTGGCTGTTGGCAATTTACATCCCGCCCATCAGCATAACAAGGCTCCCAGTTCTCCATGGCCTGTCCTGCCTTTCTGGATTTTACACTTTTTTCAGATGGCCCTTTTGACCGGGGGGAAGTGAGACTTCATTGTAGTGCAGATTTCCTTTGCAAGCTTGCTTGGTTGGCCAAAAAGGGCGTATGCGTTTTTTCCTGAATATATTCAGGAAAAAACGCATACGCCCTTTTTGGCCAAGTGCATCATTGTCGACCTTCTGCCTCTTTTCCTATGCTTTAAATGCAATTCCAGTCTACCTCCTGAAATCGGTTTCCTGCAATTCTGCCCGGCTTTCAAGTCCTCTTGTCAGCCTTACTTCAGTATACTTTTGGATGATAGCTGTCATTTATAACTCTGCAGGTTTGTGAATTACAGTGCCCCTGAGCTCCTTTCTTCAACTCGCTTTCTTGTGAGCTGGCCGCAACACCGCAGGATTGCTTCAGGCCCTAATCTGGTTCCGGCATGGCACGCTGAGCCTTTGGTTAATTCCTCTTCCTGGTGGGAAATGAGAGTTAAATTTTCCCGTCCAGACACCTCCAGCTAGTCTCTCATTGGTTCTCCCTATTCCTGTTCATCTTCCGCGGAATTTGCAAACTGGGCCAAACAGGAGGTTAAAGGCACTGACTCTCCAAGTCGGGAGAGTGTTAGTAAAGCATCTGGAATGTTGCACCCGAGTACCAGGGGACGAGAACTGAGACATATTTCAACACGTCTCCCGATCACACGGTTGATCATACTCTGGGTTCCACATGCATGTTTTAGCTGAAGGAAGAATCCCTTAAACCTGGAGAGTTGAGACCCGTGGAATGGGTACCATGCAATATGACTTCAAAGGGTCTTCATTTGCTCACCAAAACTCTCCAATCCTATCACTGCTGCGTTTTTGCCCCTGTACTCACGATTGATTCACTTTCAGAGACATAGCAATCCATAGGTTTTAAGATACTTACTAGTCAGGTACATTATTAGGCGTTTAATATGGGGTTTTGAGTCCATTTCGTTGAGCAAGGAGTAGCTCTTGTCTATTACATATTTGGGGTAAGGAACTTTATCTGTGCTCATTTCAATCTCTGGTTTTATGCAGCACCCCAACTCACCTTTCCCCTTAAGCAAGCATAAGTTGATTTTCTAAATTTGGGACCATGTTCTGTTTTGAAATTCAGTTCCTGTGTAGCCAAGTTTACATTCCGTGTATTAGTGATATCTTATGATGTTTCTTTTTCTGTGTGACTTATTTCAGTTAGAATCATCATACCTGAATCCACTCATTATGCTGCTATGGGCCTGATGACATAGATGTCATTGCTGAGTGATATTGCATTGTACGTAAGTACCACAACTTCTTTATCCATTTTTCGCTTTATGCGATATTGAACTTGTACCGTAAACGAGTTTCTTGTAAACAGAGCCATCCCAAACTTTGGGGTGGCTGTGTCTTTTTGATTTTAATTTCCCTAAGCTATAGGACCATAAGTGGAAGTGCCCTAGGCTCTGTTGCTTTGTTTTTTAGATGTTTCAGGAAACACCATACACTTCTCCGGAGTGGCTGTTGGCAATTTACATCCCGCCCATCAGCATAACAAGGCTCCCAGTTCTCCATGGCCTGTCCTGCCTTTCTGGATTTTACACTTTTTTCAGATGGCCCTTTTGACGGGGGGGAAGTGAGACTTCATTGTAGTGCAGATTTCCTTTGCAAGCTTGCTTGGTTGGCCAAAAAGGGCGCATGCGTTTTTTCCTGAATATATTCAGGAAAAAACGCATACGCCCTTTTTGGCCAAGTGCATCATTGTCGACCTTCTGCCTCTTTTCCTATGCTTTAAATGCAATTCCAGTCTACCTCCTGAAATCGGTTTCCTGCAATTCTGCCCGGCTTTCAAGTCCTCTTGGCAGCCTTACTTCAGTATATTTTTGGATGATAGCTGTCATTTATAACTCTGCAGGTTTGTGAATTACAGTGCCCCTGAGCTCCTTTCTTCAACTCGCTTTCTTGTGAGCTGGCCGCAACACCGCAGGATTGCTTCAGGCCCTAATCTGGTTCCGGCATGGCACGCTGAGCCTTTGGTTAATTCCTCTTCCTGGTGGGAAATGAGAGTTAAATTTTCCCGTCCAGACACCTCCAGCTAGTCTCTCATTGGTTCTCCCTATTCCTGTTCATCTTCCGCAGAATTTGCAAACTGGGCCAAACAGGAGGTTAAAGGCACTGACTCTCCAAGTCGGGAGAGTGTTAGTAAAGCATCTGGAATGTTGCACCCGAGTACCAGGGGACGAGAACTGAGACATATTTCAACACGTCTCCCGATCACATGGTTGATCATACTCTGGGTTCCACATGCATGTTTTAGCTGAAGGAAGAATCCCTTAAACCTGGAGAGTTGAGACCCGTGGAATGGGTACCATGCAATATGACTTCAAAGGGTCTTCATTTGCTCACCAAAACTCTCCAATCCTATCACTGCTGCGTTTTTGCCCCTGTACTCACGATTGATTCACTTTCAGAGACATAGCAATCCATAGGTTTTAAGATACTTACTAGTCAGGTACATTATTAGGCGTTTAATATGGGGTTTTGAGTCCATTTCGTTGAGCAAGGAGTAGCTCTTGTCTATTACATATTTGGCTTAAGGAACTTTATCTGTGCTCATTTCAATCTCTGGTTTTATGCAGCACCCCAACTCACCTTTCCCCTTAAGCAAGCATAAGTTGATTTTCTAAATTTGGGACCATGTTCTGTTTTGAAATTCAGTTCCTGTGTAGCCAAGTTTACATTCCGTGTATTAGTGATATCTTATGATGTTTCTTTTTCTGTGTGACTTATTTCAGTTAGAATCATCATACCTGAATCCACTCATTATGCTGCTATGGGCCTGATGACATAGATGTCATTGCTGAGTGATATTGCATTGTACGTAAGTACCACAACTTCTTTATCCATTTTTCGCTTTATGCGATATTGAACTTGTACCGTAAACGAGTTTCTTGTAAACAGAGCCATCCCAAACTTTGGGGTGGCTGTGTCTTTTTGATTTTAATTTCCCTAAGCTATAGGACCATAAGTGGAAGTGCCCTAGGCTCTGTTGCTTTGTTTTTTAGATGTTTCAGGAAACACCATACACTTCTCCCGAGTGGCTGTTGGCAATTTACATCCCGCCCATCAGCATAACAAGGCTCCCAGTTCTCCATGGCCTGTCCTGCCTTTCTGGATTTTACACTTTTTTCAGATGGCCCTTTTGACGGGGGCGGGGGGGAGTGAGACTTCATTGTAGTGCAGATTTCCTTTGCAAGCTTGCTTGGTTGGCCAAAAAGGGCGTATGCGTTTTTTCCTGAATATATTCAGGAAAAAACGCATACGCCCTTTTTGGCCAAGTGCATCATTGTCGACCTTCTGCCTCTTTTCCTATGCTTTAAATGCAATTCCAGTCTACCTCCTGAAATCGGTTTCCTGCAATTCTGCCCGGCTTTCAAGTCCTCTTGGCAGCCTTACTTCAGTATATTTTTGGATGATAGCTGTCATTTATAACTCTGCAGGTTTGTGAATTACAGTGCCCCTGAGCTCCTTTCTTCAACTCGCTTTCTTGTGAGCTGGCCGCAACACCGCAGGATTGCTTCAGGCCCTAATCTGGTTCCGGCATGGCACGCTGAGCCTTTGGTTAATTCCTCTTCCTGGTGGGAAATGAGAGTTAAATTTTCCCGTCCAGACACCTCCAGCTAGTCTCTCATTGGTTCTCCCTATTCCTGTTCATCTTCCGCGGAATTTGCAAACTGGGCCAAACAGGAGGTTAAAGGCACTGACTCTCCAAGTCGGGAGAGTGTTAGTAAAGCATCTGGAATGTTGCACCCGAGTACCAGGGGACGAGAACTGAGACATATTTCAACACGTCTCCCGATCACACGGTTGATCATACTCTGGGTTCCACATGCATGTTTTAGCTGAAGGAAGAATCCCTTAAACCTGGAGAGTTGAGACCCGTGGAATGGGTACCATGCAATATGACTTCAAAGGGTCTTCATTTGCTCACCAAAACTCTCCAATCCTATCACTGCTGCGTTTTTGCCCCTGTACTCACGATTGATTCACTTTCAGAGACATAGCAATCCATAGGTTTTAAGATACTTACTAGTCAGGTACATTATTAGGCGTTTAATATGGGGTTTTGAGTCCATTTCGTTGAGCAAGGAGTAGCTCTTGTCTATTACATATTTGGCTTAAGGAACTTTATCTGTGCTCATTTCAATCTCTGGTTTTATGCAGCACCCCAACTCACCTTTCCCCTTAAGCAAGCATAAGTTGATTTTCTAAATTTGGGACCATGTTCTGTTTTGAAATTCAGTTCCTGTGTAGCCAAGTTTACATTCCGTGTATTAGTGATATCTTATGATGTTTCTTTTTCTGTGTGACTTATTTCAGTTAGAATCATCATACCTGAATCCACTCATTATGCTGCTATGGGCCTGATGACATAGATGTCATTGCTGAGTGATATTGCATTGTACGTAATTACCACAACTTCTTTATCCATTTTTCGCTTTATGCGATATTGAACTTGTACCGTAAACGAGTTTCTTGTAAACAGAGCCATCCCAAACTTTGGGGTGGCTGTGTCTTTTTGATTTTAATTTCCCTAAGCTATAGGACCATAAGTGGAAGTGCCCTGGGCTCTGTTGCTTTGTTTTTTAGATGTTTCAGGAAACACCATACACTTCTCCCGAGTGGCTGTTGGCAAGTTACATCCCGCCCATCAGCATAACAAGGCTCCCAGTTCTCCATGGCCTGTCCTGCCTTTCTGGATTTTACACTTTTTTCAGATGGCCCTTTTGACGGGGGGGAAGTGAGACTTCATTGTAGTGCAGATTTCCTTTGCAAGCTTGCTTGGTTGGCCAAAAAGGGCGCATGCGTTTTTTCCTGAATATATTCAGGAAAAAACGCATACGCCCTTTTTGGCCAAGTGCATCATTGTCGACCTTCTGCCTCTTTTCCTATGCTTTAAATGCAATTCCAGTCTACCTCCTGAAATCGGTTTCCTGCAATTCTGCCCGGCTTTCAAGTCCTCTTGGCAGCCTTACTTCAGTATATTTTTGGATGATAGCTGTCATTTATAACTCTGCAGGTTTGTGAATTACAGTGCCCCTGAGCTCCTTTCTTCAACTCGCTTTCTTGTGAGCTGGCCGCAACACCGCAGGATTGCTTCAGGCCCTAATCTGGTTCCGGCATGGCACGCTGAGCCTTTGGTTAATTCCTCTTCCTGGTGGGAAATGAGAGTTAAATTTTCCCGTCCAGACACCTCCAGCTAGTCTCTCATTGGTTCTCCCTATTCCTGTTCATCTTCCGCAGAATTTGCAAACTGGGCCAAACAGGAGGTTAAAGGCACTGACTCTCCAAGTCGGGAGAGTGTTAGTAAAGCATCTGGAATGTTGCACCCGAGTACCAGGGGACGAGAACTGAGACATATTTCAACACGTCTCCCGATCACACGGTTGATCATACTCTGGGTTCCTCATGCATGTTTTAGCTGAAGGAAGAATCCCTTAAACCTGGAGAGTTGAGACCCGTGGAATGGGTACCATGCAATATGACTTCAAAGGGTCTTCATTTGCTCACCAAAACTCTCCAATCCTATCACTGCTGCGTTTTTGCCCCTGTACTCACGATTGATTCACTTTCAGAGACATAGCAATCCATAGGTTTTAAGATACTTACTAGTCAGGTACATTATTAGGCGTTTAATATGGGGTTTTGAGTCCATTTCGTTGAGCAAGGAGTAGCTCTTGTCTATTACATATTTGGCTTAAGGAACTTTATCTGTGCTCATTTTAATCTCTGGTTTTATGCAGCACCCCAACTCACCTTTCCCCTTAAGCAAGCATAAGTTGATTTTCTAAATTTGGGACCATGTTCTGTTTTGAAATTCAGTTCCTGTGTAGCCAAGTTTACATTCCGTGTATTAGTGATATCTTATGATGTTTCTTTTTCTGTGTGACTTATTTCAGTTAGAATCATCATACCTGAATCCACTCATTATGCTGCTATGGGCCTGATGACATAGATGTCATTGCTGAGTGATATTGCATTGTACGTAAGTACCACAACTTCTTTATCCATTTTTCGCTTTATGCGATATTGAACTTGTACCGTAAACGAGTTTCTTGTAAACAGAGCCATCCCAAACTTTGGGGTGGCTGTGTCTTTTTGATTTTAATTTCCCTAAGCTATAGGACCATAAGTGGAAGTGCCCTAGGCTCTGTTGCTTTGTTTTTTAGATGTTTCAGGAAACACCATACACTTCTCCCGAGTGGCTGTTGGCAATTTACATCCCGCCCATCAGCATAACAAGGCTCCCAGTTCTCCATGGCCTGTCCTGCCTTTCTGGATTTTACACTTTTTTCAGATGGCCCTTTTGACGGGGGCGGGGGGGAGTGAGACTTCATTGTAGTGCAGATTTCCTTTGCAAGCTTGCTTGGTTGGCCAAAAAGGGCGTATGCGTTTTTTCCTGAATATATTCAGGAAAAAACGCATACGCCCTTTTTGGCCAAGTGCATCATTGTCGACCTTCTGCCTCTTTTCCTATGCTTTAAATGCAATTCCAGTCTACCTCCTGAAATCGGTTTCCTGCAATTCTGCCCGGCTTTCAAGTCCTCTTGGCAGCCTTACTTCAGTATATTTTTGGATGATAGCTGTCATTTATAACTCTGCAGGTTTGTGAATTACAGTGCCCCTGAGCTCCTTTCTTCAACTCGCTTTCTTGTGAGCTGGCCGCAACACCGCAGGATTGCTTCAGGCCCTAATCTGGTTCCGGCATGGCACGCTGAGCCTTTGGTTAATTCCTCTTCCTGGTGGGAAATGAGAGTTAAATTTTCCCGTCCAGACACCTCCAGCTAGTCTCTCATTGGTTCTCCCTATTCCTGTTCATCTTCCGCGGAATTTGCAAACTGGGCCAAACAGGAGGTTAAAGGCACTGACTCTCCAAGTCGGGAGAGTGTTAGTAAAGCATCTGGAATGTTGCACCCGAGTACCAGGGGACGAGAACTGAGACATATTTCAACACGTCTCCCGATCACACGGTTGATCATACTCTGGGTTCCACATGCATGTTTTAGCTGAAGGAAGAATCCCTTAAACCTGGAGAGTTGAGACCCGTGGAATGGGTACCATGCAATATGACTTCAAAGGGTCTTCATTTGCTCACCAAAACTCTCCAATCCTATCACTGCTGCGTTTTTGCCCCTGTACTCACGATTGATTCACTTTCAGAGACATAGCAATCCATAGGTTTTAAGATACTTACTAGTCAGGTACATTATTAGGCGTTTAATATGGGGTTTTGAGTCCATTTCGTTGAGCAAGGAGTAGCTCTTGTCTATTACATATTTGGCTTAAGGAACTTTATCTGTGCTCATTTCAATCTCTGGTTTTATGCAGCACCCCAACTCACCTTTCCCCTTAAGCAAGCATAAGTTGATTTTCTAAATTTGGGACCATGTTCTGTTTTGAAATTCAGTTCCTGTGTAGCCAAGTTTACATTCCGTGTATTAGTGATATCTTATGATGTTTCTTTTTCTGTGTGACTTATTTCAGTTAGAATCATCATACCTGAATCCACTCATTATGCTGCTATGGGCCTGATGACATAGATGTCATTGCTGAGTGATATTGCATTGTACGTAATTACCACAACTTCTTTATCCATTTTTCGCTTTATGCGATATTGAACTTGTACCGTAAACGAGTTTCTTGTAAACAGAGCCATCCCAAACTTTGGGGTGGCTGTGTCTTTTTGATTTTAATTTCCCTAAGCTATAGGACCATAAGTGGAAGTGCCCTGGGCTCTGTTGCTTTGTTTTTTAGATGTTTCAGGAAACACCATACACTTCTCCCGAGTGGCTGTTGGCAAGTTACATCCCGCCCATCAGCATAACAAGGCTCCCAGTTCTCCATGGCCTGTCCTGCCTTTCTGGATTTTACACTTTTTTCAGATGGCCCTTTTGACGGGGGGGAAGTGAGACTTCATTGTAGTGCAGATTTCCTTTGCAAGCTTGCTTGGTTGGCCAAAAAGGGCGCATGCGTTTTTTCCTGAATATATTCAGGAAAAAACGCATACGCCCTTTTTGGCCAAGTGCATCATTGTCGACCTTCTGCCTCTTTTCCTATGCTTTAAATGCAATTCCAGTCTACCTCCTGAAATCGGTTTCCTGCAATTCTGCCCGGCTTTCAAGTCCTCTTGGCAGCCTTACTTCAGTATATTTTTGGATGATAGCTGTCATTTATAACTCTGCAGGTTTGTGAATTACAGTGCCCCTGAGCTCCTTTCTTCAACTCGCTTTCTTGTGAGCTGGCCGCAACACCGCAGGATTGCTTCAGGCCCTAATCTGGTTCCGGCATGGCACGCTGAGCCTTTGGTTAATTCCTCTTCCTGGTGGGAAATGAGAGTTAAATTTTCCCGTCCAGACACCTCCAGCTAGTCTCTCATTGGTTCTCCCTATTCCTGTTCATCTTCCGCGGAATTTGCAAACTGGGCCAAACAGGAGGTTAAAGGCACTGACTCTCCAAGTCGGGAGAGTGTTAGTAAAGCATCTGGAATGTTGCACCCGAGTACCAGGGGACGAGAACTGAGACATATTTCAACACGTCTCCCGATCACACGGTTGATCATACTCTGGGTTCCTCATGCATGTTTTAGCTGAAGGAAGAATCCCTTAAACCTGGAGAGTTGAGACCCGTGGAATGGGTACCATGCAATATGACTTCAAAGGGTCTTCATTTGCTCACCAAAACTCTCCAATCCTATCACTGCTGCGTTTTTGCCCCTGTACTCACGATTGATTCACTTTCAGAGACATAGCAATCCATAGGTTTTAAGATACTTACTAGTCAGGTACATTATTAGGCGTTTAATATGGGGTTTTGAGTCCATTTCGTTGAGCAAGGAGTAGCTCTTGTCTATTACATATTTGGCTTAAGGAACTTTATCTGTGCTCATTTTAATCTCTGGTTTTATGCAGCACCCCAACTCACCTTTCCCCTTAAGCAAGCATAAGTTGATTTTCTAAATTTGGGACCATGTTCTGTTTTGAAATTCAGTTCCTGTGTAGCCAAGTTTACATTCCGTGTATTAGTGATATCTTATGATGTTTCTTTTTCTGTGTGACTTATTTCAGTTAGAATCATCATACCTGAATCCACTCATTATGCTGCTATGGGCCTGATGACATAGATGTCATTGCTGAGTGATATTGCATTGTACGTAAGTACCACAACTTCTTTATCCATTTTTCGCTTTATGCGATATTGAACTTGTACCGTAAACGAGTTTCTTGTAAACAGAGCCATCCCAAACTTTGGGGTGGCTGTGTCTTTTTGATTTTAATTTCCCTAAGCTATAGGACCATAAGTGGAAGTGCCCTAGGCTCTGTTGCTTTGTTTTTTAGATGTTTCAGGAAACACCATACACTTCTCCCGAGTGGCTGTTGGCAATTTACATCCCGCCCATCAGCATAACAAGGCTCCCAGTTCTCCATGGCCTGTCCTGCCTTTCTGGATTTTACACTTTTTTCAGATGGCCCTTTTGACGGGGGCGGGGGGGAGTGAGACTTCATTGTAGTGCAGATTTCCTTTGCAAGCTTGCTTGGTTGGCCAAAAAGGGCGTATGCGTTTTTTCCTGAATATATTCAGGAAAAAACGCATACGCCCTTTTTGGCCAAGTGCATCATTGTCGACCTTCTGCCTCTTTTCCTATGCTTTAAATGCAATTCCAGTCTACCTCCTGAAATCGGTTTCCTGCAATTCTGCCCGGCTTTCAAGTCCTCTTGGCAGCCTTACTTCAGTATATTTTTGGATGATAGCTGTCATTTATAACTCTGCAGGTTTGTGAATTACAGTGCCCCTGAGCTCCTTTCTTCAACTCGCTTTCTTGTGAGCTGGCCGCAACACCGCAGGATTGCTTCAGGCCCTAATCTGGTTCCGGCATGGCACGCTGAGCCTTTGGTTAATTCCTCTTCCTGGTGGGAAATGAGAGTTAAATTTTCCTGTCCAGACACCTCCAGCTAGTCTCTCATTGGTTCTCCCTATTCCTGTTCATCTTCCGCGGAATTTGCAAACTGGGCCAAACAGGAGGTTAAAGGCACTGACTCTCCAAGTCGGGAGAGTGTTAGTAAAGCATCTGGAATGTTGCACCCGAGTACCAGGGGACGAGAACTGAGACATATTTCAACACGTCTCCCGATCACACGGTTGATCATACTCTGGGTTCCACATGCATGTTTTAGCTGAAGGAAGAATCCCTTAAACCTGGAGAGTTGAGACCCGTGGAATGGGTACCATGCAATATGACTTCAAAGGGTCTTCATTTGCTCACCAAAACTCTCCAATCCTATCACTGCTGCGTTTTTGCCCCTGTACTCACGATTGATTCACTTTCAGAGACATAGCAATCCATAGGTTTTAAGATACTTACTAGTCAGGTACATTATTAGGCGTTTAATATGGGGTTTTGAGTCCATTTCGTTGAGCAAGGAGTAGCTCTTGTCTATTACATATTTGGCTTAAGGAACTTTATCTGTGCTCATTTCAATCTCTGGTTTTATGCAGCACCCCAACTCACCTTTCCCCTTAAGCAAGCATAAGTTGATTTTCTAAATTTGGGACCATGTTCTGTTTTGAAATTCAGTTCCTGTGTAGCCAAGTTTACATTCCGTGTATTAGTGATATCTTATGATGTTTCTTTTTCTGTGTGACTTATTTCAGTTAGAATCATCATACCTGAATCCACTCATTATGCTGCTATGGGCCTGATGACATAGATGTCATTGCTGAGTGATATTGCATTGTACGTAATTACCACAACTTCTTTATCCATTTTTCGCTTTATGCGATATTGAACTTGTACCGTAAACGAGTTTCTTGTAAACAGAGCCATCCCAAACTTTGGGGTGGCTGTGTCTTTTTGATTTTAATTTCCCTAAGCTATAGGACCATAAGTGGAAGTGCCCTGGGCTCTGTTGCTTTGTTTTTTAGATGTTTCAGGAAACACCATACACTTCTCCCGAGTGGCTGTTGGCAAGTTACATCCCGCCCATCAGCATAACAAGGCTCCCAGTTCTCCATGGCCTGTCCTGCCTTTCTGGATTTTACACTTTTTTCAGATGGCCCTTTTGACGGGGGGGAAGTGAGACTTCATTGTAGTGCAGATTTCCTTTGCAAGCTTGCTTGGTTGGCCAAAAAGGGCGCATGCGTTTTTTCCTGAATATATTCAGGAAAAAACGCATACGCCCTTTTTGGCCAAGTGCATCATTGTCGACCTTCTGCCTCTTTTCCTATGCTTTAAATGCAATTCCAGTCTACCTCCTGAAATCGGTTTCCTGCAATTCTGCCCGGCTTTCAAGTCCTCTTGGCAGCCTTACTTCAGTATATTTTTGGATGATAGCTGTCATTTATAACTCTGCAGGTTTGTGAATTACAGTGCCCCTGAGCTCCTTTCTTCAACTCGCTTTCTTGTGAGCTGGCCGCAACACCGCAGGATTGCTTCAGGCCCTAATCTGGTTCCGGCATGGCACGCTGAGCCTTTGGTTAATTCCTCTTCCTGGTGGGAAATGAGAGTTAAATTTTCCCGTCCAGACACCTCCAGCTAGTCTCTCATTGGTTCTCCCTATTCCTGTTCATCTTCCGCAGAATTTGCAAACTGGGCCAAACAGGAGGTTAAAGGCACTGACTCTCCAAGTCGGGAGAGTGTTAGTAAAGCATCTGGAATGTTGCACCCGAGTACCAGGGGACGAGAACTGAGACATATTTCAACACGTCTCCCGATCACACGGTTGATCATACTCTGGGTTCCTCATGCATGTTTTAGCTGAAGGAAGAATCCCTTAAACCTGGAGAGTTGAGACCCGTGGAATGGGTACCATGCAATATGACTTCAAAGGGTCTTCATTTGCTCACCAAAACTCTCCAATCCTATCACTGCTGCGTTTTTGCCCCTGTACTCACGATTGATTCACTTTCAGAGACATAGCAATCCATAGGTTTTAAGATACTTACTAGTCAGGTACATTATTAGGCGTTTAATATGGGGTTTTGAGTCCATTTCGTTGAGCAAGGAGTAGCTCTTGTCTATTACATATTTGGCTTAAGGAACTTTATCTGTGCTCATTTCAATCTCTGGTTTTATGCAGCACCCCAACTCACCTTTCCCCTTAAGCAAGCATAAGTTGATTTTCTAAATTTGGGACCATGTTCTGTTTTGAAATTCAGTTCCTGTGTAGCCAAGTTTACATTCCGTGTATTAGTGATATCTTATGATGTTTCTTTTTCTGTGTGACTTATTTCAGTTAGAATCATCATACCTGAATCCACTCATTATGCTGCTATGGGCCTGATGACATAGATGTCATTGCTGAGTGATATTGCATTGTACGTAAGTACCACAACTTCTTTATCCATTTTTCGCTTTATGCGATATTGAACTTGTACCGTAAACGAGTTTCTTGTAAACAGAGCCATCCCAAACTTTGGGGTGGCTGTGTCTTTTTGATTTTAATTTCCCTAAGCTATAGGACCATAAGTGGAAGTGCCCTAGGCTCTGTTGCTTTGTTTTTTAGATGTTTCAGGAAACACCATACACTTCTCCCGAGTGGCTGTTGGCAATTTACATCCCGCCCATCAGCATAACAAGGCTCCCAGTTCTCCATGGCCTGTCCTGCCTTTCTGGATTTTACACTTTTTTCAGATGGCCCTTTTGACGGGGGCGGGGGGGAGTGAGACTTCATTGTAGTGCAGATTTCCTTTGCAAGCTTGCTTGGTTGGCCAAAAAGGGCGTATGCGTTTTTTCCTGAATATATTCAAGAAAAAACGCATACGCCCTTTTTGGCCAAGTGCATCATTGTCGACCTTCTGCCTCTTTTCCTATGCTTTAAATGCAATTCCAGTCTACCTCCTGAAATCGGTTTCCTGCAATTCTGCCCGGCTTTCAAGTCCTCTTGGCAGCCTTACTTCAGTATATTTTTGGATGATAGCTGTCATTTATAACTCTGCAGGTTTGTGAATTACAGTGCCCCTGAGCTCCTTTCTTCAACTCGCTTTCTTGTGAGCTGGCCGCAACACCGCAGGATTGCTTCAGGCCCTAATCTGGTTCCGGCATGGCACGCTGAGCCTTTGGTTAATTCCTCTTCCTGGTGGGAAATGAGAGTTAAATTTTCCCGTCCAGACACCTCCAGCTAGTCTCTCATTGGTTCTCCCTATTCCTGTTCATCTTCCGCGGAATTTGCAAACTGGGCCAAACAGGAGGTTAAAGGCACTGACTCTCCAAGTCGGGAGAGTGTTAGTAAAGCATCTGGAATGTTGCACCCGAGTACCAGGGGACGAGAACTGAGACATATTTCAACACGTCTCCCGATCACACGGTTGATCATACTCTGGGTTCCACATGCATGTTTTAGCTGAAGGAAGAATCCCTTAAACCTGGAGAGTTGAGACCCGTGGAATGGGTACCATGCAATATGACTTCAAAGGGTCTTCATTTGCTCACCAAAACTCTCCAATCCTATCACTGCTGCGTTTTTGCCCCTGTACTCACGATTGATTCACTTTCAGAGACATAGCAATCCATAGGTTTTAAGATACTTACTAGTCAGGTACATTATTAGGCGTTTAATATGGGGTTTTGAGTCCATTTCGTTGAGCAAGGAGTAGCTCTTGTCTATTACATATTTGGCTTAAGGAACTTTATCTGTGCTCATTTCAATCTCTGGTTTTATGCAGCACCCCAACTCACCTTTCCCCTTAAGCAAGCATAAGTTGGTTTTCTAAATTTGGGACCATGTTCTGTTTTGAAATTCAGTTCCTGTGTAGCCAAGTTTACATTCCGTGTATTAGTGATATCTTATGATGTTTCTTTTTCTGTGTGACTTATTTCAGTTAGAATCATCATACCTGAATCCACTCATTATGCTGCTATGGGCCTGATGACATAGATGTCATTGCTGAGTGATATTGCATTGTACGTAAGTACCACAACTTCTTTATCCATTTTTCGCTTTATGCGATATTGAACTTGTACCGTAAACGAGTTTCTTGTAAACAGAGCCATCCCAAACTTTGGGGTGGCTGTGTCTTTTTGATTTTAATTTCCCTAAGCTATAGGACCATAAGTGGAAGTGCCCTGGGCTCTGTTGCTTTGTTTTTTAGATGTTTCAGGAAACACCATACACTTCTCCAGAGTGGCTGTTGGCAATTTACATCCCGCCCATCAGCATAACAAGGCTCCCAGTTCTCCATGGCCTGTCCTGCCTTTCTGGATTTTACACTTTTTTCAGATGGCCCTTTTGACGGGGGGGAAGTGAGACTTCATTGTAGTGCAGATTTCCTTTGCAAGCTTGCTTGGTTGGCCAAAAAGGGCGTATGCGTTTTTTCCTGAATATATTCAGGAAAAAACGCATACGCCCTTTTTGGCCAAGTGCATCATTGTCGACCTTCTGCCTCTTTTCCTATGCTTTAAATGCAATTCCAGTCTACCTCCTGAAATCGGTTTCCTGCAATTCTGCCCGGCTTTCAAGTCCTCTTGGCAGCCTTACTTCAGTATATTTTTGGATGATAGCTGTCATTTATAACTCTGCAGGTTTGTGAATTACAGTGCCCCTGAGCTCCTTTCTTCAACTCGCTTTCTTGTGAGCTGGCCGCAACACCGCAGGATTGCTTCAGGCCCTAATCTGGTTCCGGCATGGCACGCTGAGCCTTTGGTTAATTCCTCTTCCTGGTGGGAAATGAGAGTTAAATTTTCCCGTCCAGACACCTCCAGCTAGTCTCTCATTGGTTCTCCCTATTCCTGTTCATCTTCCGCGGAATTTGCAAACTGGGCCAAACAGGAGGTTAAAGGCACTGACTCTCCAAGTCGGGAGAGTGTTAGTAAAGCATCTGGAATGTTGCACCCGAGTACCAGGGGACGAGAACTGAGACATATTTCAACACGTCTCCCGATCACACGGTTGATCATACTCTGGGTTCCACATGCATGTTTTAGCTGAAGGAAGAATCCCTTAAACCTGGAGAGTTGAGACCCGTGGAATGGGTACCATGCAATATGACTTCAAAGGGTCTTCATTTGCTCACCAAAACTCTCCAATCCTATCACTGCTGCGTTTTTGCCCCTGTACTCACGATTGATTCACTTTCAGAGACATAGCAATCCATAGGTTTTAAGATACTTAGTAGTCAGGTACATTATTAGGCGTTTAATATGGGGTTTTGAGTCCATTTCGTTGAGCAAGGAGTAGCTCTTGTCTATTACATATTTGGCTTAAGGAACTTTATCTGTGCTCATTTCAATCTCTGGTTTTATGCAGCACCCCAACTCACCTTTCCCCTTAAGCAAGCATAAGTTGGTTTTCTAAATTTGGGACCATGTTCTGTTTTGAAATTCAGTTCCTGTGTAGCCAAGTTTACATTCCGTGTATTAGTGATATCTTATGATGTTTCTTTTTCTGTGTGACTTATTTCAGTTAGAATCATCATACCTGAATCCACTCATTATGCTGCTATGGGCCTGATGACATAGATGTCATTGCTGAGTGATATTGCATTGTACGTAAGTACCACAACTTCTTTATCCATTTTTCGCTTTATGCGATATTGAACTTGTACCGTAAACGAGTTTCTTGTAAACAGAGCCATCCCAAACTTTGGGGTGGCTGTGTCTTTTTGATTTTAATTTCCCTAAGCTATAGGACCATAAGTGGAAGTGCCCTAGGCTCTGTTGCTTTGTTTTTTAGATGTTTCAGGAAACACCATACACTTCTCCAGAGTGGCTGTTGGCAATTTACATCCCGCCCATCAGCATAACAAGGCTCCCAGTTCTCCATGGCCTGTCCTGCCTTTCTGGATTTTACACTTTTTTCAGATGGCCCTTTTGACGGGGGGGAAGTGAGACTTCATTGTAGTGCAGATTTCCTTTGCAAGCTTGCTTGGTTGGCCAAAAAGGGCGTATGCGTTTTTTCCTGAATATATTCAGGAAAAAACGCATACGCCCTTTTTGGCCAAGTGCATCATTGTCGACCTTCTGCCTCTTTTCCTATGCTTTAAATGCAATTCCAGTCTACCTCCTGAAATCGGTTTCCTGCAATTCTGCCCGGCTTTCAAGTCCTCTTGGCAGCCTTACTTCAGTATATTTTTGGATGATAGCTGTCATTTATAACTCTGCAGGTTTGTGAATTACAGTGCCCCTGAGCTCCTTTCTTCAACTCGCTTTCTTGTGAGCTGGCCGCAACACCGCAGGATTGCTTCAGGCCCTAATCTGGTTCCGGCATGGCACGCTGAGCCTTTGGTTAATTCCTCTTCCTGGTGGGAAATGAGAGTTAAATTTTCCCGTCCAGACACCTCCAGCTAGTCTCTCATTGGTTCTCCCTATTCCTGTTCATCTTCCGCGGAATTTGCAAACTGGGCCAAACAGGAGCTTAAAGGCACTGACTCTCCAAGTCGGGAGAGTGTTAGTAAAGCATCTGGAATGTTGCACCCGAGTACCAGGGGACGAGAACTGAGACATATTTCAACACGTCTCCCGATCACACGGTTGATCATACTCTGGGTTCCACATGCATGTTTTAGCTGAAGGAAGAATCCCTTAAACCTGGAGAGTTGAGACCCGTGGAATGGGTACCATGCAATATGACTTCAAAGGGTCTTCATTTGCTCACCAAAACTCTCCAATCCTATCACTGCTGCGTTTTTGCCCCTGTACTCACGATTGATTCACTTTCAGAGACATAGCAATCCATAGGTTTTAAGATACTTACTAGTCAGGTACATTATTAGGCGTTTAATATGGGGTTTTGAGTCCATTTCGTTGAGCAAGGAGTAGCTCTTGTCTATTACATATTTGGCTTAAGGAACTTTATCTGTGCTCATTTCAATCTCTGGTTTTATGCAGCACCCCAACTCACCTTTCCCCTTAAGCAAGCATAAGTTGGTTTTCTAAATTTGGGACCATGTTCTGTTTTGAAATTCAGTTCCTGTGTAGCCAAGTTTACATTCCGTGTATTAGTGATATCTTATGATGTTTCTTTTTCTGTGTGACTTATTTCAGTTAGAATCATCATACCTGAATCCACTCATCATGCTGCTATGGGCCTGATGACATAGATGTCATTGCTGAGTGATATTGCATTGTACGTAAGTACCACAACTTCTTTATCCATTTTTCGCTTTATGCGATATTGAACTTGTACCGTAAACGAGTTTCTTGTAAACAGAGCCATCCCAAACTTTGGGGTGGCTGTGTCTTTTTGATTTTAATTTCCCTAAGCTATAGGACCATAAGTGGAAGTGCCCTAGGCTCTGTTGCTTTGTTTTTTAGATGTTTCAGGAAACACCATACACTTCTCCAGAGTGGCTGTTGGCAATTTACATCCCGCCCATCAGCATAACAAGGCTCCCAGTTCTCCATGGCCTGTCCTGCCTTTCTGGATTTTACACTTTTTTCAGATGGCCCTTTTGACGGGGGGGAAGTGAGACTTCATTGTAGTGCAGATTTCCTTTGCAAGCTTGCTTGGTTGGCCAAAAAGGGCGTATGCGTTTTTTCCTGAATATATTCAGGAAAAAACGCATACGCCCTTTTTGGCCAAGTGCATCATTGTCGACCTTCTGCCTCTTTTCCTATGCTTTAAATGCAATTCCAGTCTACCTCCTGAAATCGGTTTCCTGCAATTCTGCCCGGCTTTCAAGTCCTCTTGGCAGCCTTACTTCAGTATATTTTTGGATGATAGCTGTCATTTATAACTCTGCAGGTTTGTGAATTACAGTGCCCCTGAGCTCCTTTCTTCAACTCGCTTTCTTGTGAGCTGGCCGCAACACCGCAGGATTGCTTCAGGCCCTAATCTGGTTCCGGCATGGCACGCTGAGCCTTTGGTTAATTCCTCTTCCTGGTGGGAAATGAGAGTTAAATTTTCCCGTCCAGACACCTCCAGCTAGTCTCTCATTGGTTCTCCCTATTCCTGTTCATCTTCCGCGGAATTTGCAAACTGGGCCAAACAGGAGCTTAAAGGCACTGACTCTCCAAGTCGGGAGAGTGTTAGTAAAGCATCTGGAATGTTGCACCCGAGTACCAGGGGACGAGAACTGAGACATATTTCAACACGTCTCCCGATCACACGGTTGATCATACTCTGGGTTCCACATGCATGTTTTAGCTGAAGGAAGAATCCCTTAAACCTGGAGAGTTGAGACCCGTGGAATGGGTACCATGCAATATGACTTCAAAGGGTCTTCATTTGCTCACCAAAACTCTCCAATCCTATCACTGCTGCGTTTTTGCCCCTGTACTCACGATTGATTCACTTTCAGAGACATAGCAATCCATAGGTTTTAAGATACTTACTAGTCAGGTACATTATTAGGCGTTTAATATGGGGTTTTGAGTCCATTTCGTTGAGCAAGGAGTAGCTCTTGTCTATTACATATTTGGCTTAAGGAACTTTATCTGTGCTCATTTCAATCTCTGGTTTTATGCAGCACCCCAACTCACCTTTCCCCTTAAGCAAGCATAAGTTGGTTTTCTAAATTTGGGACCATGTTCTGTTTTGAAATTCAGTTCCTGTGTAGCCAAGTTTACATTCCGTGTATTAGTGATATCTTATGATGTTTCTTTTTCTGTGTGACTTATTTCAGTTAGAATCATCATACCTGAATCCACTCATCATGCTGCTATGGGCCTGATGACATAGATGTCATTGCTGAGTGATATTGCATTGTACGTAAGTACCACAACTTCTTTATCCATTTTTCGCTTTATGCGATATTGAACTTGTACCGTAAACGAGTTTCTTGTAAACAGAGCCATCCCAAACTTTGGGGTGGCTGTGTCTTTTTGATTTTAATTTCCCTAAGCTATAGAACCATAAGTGGAAGTGCCCTAGGCTCTGTTGCTTTGTTTTTTAGATGTTTCAGGAAACACCATACACTTCTCCCGAGTGGCTGTTGGCAAGTTACATCCCGCCCATCAGCATAACAAGGCTCCCAGTTCTCCATGGCCTGTCCTGCCTTTCTGGATTTTACACTTTTTTCAGATGGCCCTTTTGACGGGGGGGAAGTGAGACTTCATTGTAGTGCAGATTTCCTTTGCAAGCTTGCTTGGTTGGCCAAAAAGGGCGTATGCGTTTTTTCCTGAATATATTCAGGAAAAAACGCATACGCCCTTTTTGGCCAAGTGCATCATTGTCGACCTTCTGCCTCTTTTCCTATGCTTTAAATGCAATTCCAGTCTACCTCCTGAAATCGGTTTCCTGCAATTCTGCCCGGCTTTCAAGTCCTCTTGGCAGCCTTACTTCAGTATATTTTTGGATGATAGCTGTCATTTATAACTCTGCAGGTTTGTGAATTACAGTGCCCCTGAGCTCCTTTCTTCAACTCGCTTTCTTGTGAGCTGGCCGCAACACCGCAGGATTGCTTCAGGCCCTAATCTGGTTCCGGCATGGCACGCTGAGCCTTTGGTTAATTCCTCTTCCTGGTGGGAAATGAGAGTTAAATTTTCCCGTCCAGACACCTCCAGCTAGTCTCTCATTGGTTCTCCCTATTCCTGTTCATCTTCCGTGGAATTTGCAAACTGGGCCAAACAGGAGGTTAAAGGCACTGACTCTCCAAGTCGGGAGAGTGTTAGTAAAGCATCTGGAATGTTGCACCCGAGTACCAGGGGACGAGAACTGAGACATATTTCAACACGTCTCCCGATCACACGGTTGATCATACTCTGGGTTCCACATGCATGTTTTAGCTGAAGGAAGAATCCCTTAAACCTGGAGAGTTGAGACCCGTGGAATGGGTACCATGCAATATGACTTCAAAGGGTCTTCATTTGCTCACCAAAACTCTCCAATCCTATCACTGCTGCGTTTTTGCCCCTGTACTCACGATTGATTCACTTTCAGAGACATAGCAATCCATAGGTTTTAAGATACTTACTAGTCAGGTACATTATTAGGCGTTTAATATGGGGTTTTGAGTCCATTTCGTTGAGCAAGGAGTAGCTCTTGTCTATTACATATTTGGCTTAAGGAACTTTATCTGTGCTCATTTCAATCTCTGGTTTTATGCAGCACCCCAACTCACCTTTCCCCTTAAGCAAGCATAAGTTGATTTTCTAAATTTGGGACCATGTTCTGTTTTGAAATTCAGTTCCTGTGTAGCCAAGTTTACATTCCGTGTATTAGTGATATCTTATGATGTTTCTTTTTCTGTGTGACTTATTTCAGTTAGAATCATCATACCTGAATCCACTCATTATGCTGCTATGGGCCTGATGACATAGATGTCATTGCTGAGTGATATTGCATTGTACGTAATTACCACAACTTCTTTATCCATTTTTCGCTTTATGCGATATAGAACTTGTACCGTAAACGAGTTTCTTGTAAACAGAGCCATCCCAAACTTTGGGGTGGCTCTGTCTTTTTGATTTTAATTTCCCTAAGCTATAGGACCATAAGTGGAAGTGCCCTAGGCTCTGTTGCTTTGTTTTGTAGATGTTTCAGGAAACACCATACACTTCTCCCGAGTGGCTGTTGGCAATTTACATCCCGCCCATCAGCATAACAAGGCTCCCAGTTCTCCATGGCCTGTCCTGCCTTTCTGGATTTTACACTTTTTTCAGATGGCCCTTTTGACGGGGGGGAAGTGAGACTTCATTGTAGTGCAGATTTCCTTTGCAAGCTTGCTTGGTTGGCCAAAAAGGGCGTATGCGTTTTTTCCTGAATATATTCAGGAAAAAAAGCATACGCCCTTTTTGGCCAAGTGCATCATTGTCGACCTTCTGCCTCTTTTCCTATGCTTTAAATGCAATTCCAGTCTACCTCCTGAAATCGGTTTCCTGCAATTCTGCCTGGCTTTCAAGTCCTCTTGGCAGCCTTACTTCAGTATATTTTTGGATGATAGCTGTCATTTATAACTCTGCAGGTTTGTGAATTACAGTGCCCCTGAGCTCCTTTCTTCAACTCGCTTTCTTGTGAGCTGGCCGCAACACCGCAGGATTGCTTCAGGCCCTAATCTGGTTCCGGCATGGCACGCTGAGCCTTTGGTTAATTCCTCTTCCTGGTGGGAAATGAGAGTTAAATTTTCCCGTCCAGACACCTCCAGCTAGTCTCTCATTGGTTCTCCCTATTCCTGTTCATCTTCCGTGGAATTTGCAAACTGGGCCAAAGAGGAGGTTAAAGGCACTGACTCTCCAAGTCGGGAGAGTGTTAGTAAAGCATCTGGAATGTTGCACCCGAGTACCAGGGGACGAGAACTGAGACATATTTCAACACGTCTCCCGATAACACGGTTGATCATACTCTGGGTTCCACATGCAAGTTTTAGCTGAAGGAAGAATCCCTTAAACCTGGAGAGTTGAGACCCGTGGAATGGGTACCATGCAATATGACTTCAAAGGGTCTTCATTTGCTCACCAAAACTCTCCAATCCTATCACTGCTGCGTTTTTGCCCCTGTACTCACGATTGATTCACTTTCAGAGACATAGCAATCCATAGGTTTTAAGATACTTACTAGTCAGGTACATTATTAGGCGTTTAATATGGGGTTTTGAGTCCATTTCGTTGAGCAAGGAGTAGCTCTTGTCTATTACATATTTGGCTTAAGGAACTTTATCTGTGCTCATTTCAATCTCTGGTTTTATGCAGCACCCCAACTCACCTTTCCCCTTAAGCAAGCATAAGTTGGTTTTCTAAATTTGGGACCATGTTCTGTTTTGAAATTCAGTTCCTGTGTAGCCAAGTTTACATTCCGTGTATTAGTGATATCTTATGATGTTTCTTTTTCTGTGTGACTTATTTCAGTTAGAATCATCATACCTGAATCCACTCATCATGCTGCTATGGGCCTGATGACATAGATGTCATTGCTGAGTGATATTGCATTGTACGTAAGTACCACAACTTCTTTATCCATTTTTCGCTTTATGCGATATTGAACTTGTACCGTAAACGAGTTTCTTGTAAACAGAGCCATCCCAAACTTTGGGGTGGCTGTGTCTTTTTGATTTTAATTTCCCTAAGCTATAGAACCATAAGTGGAAGTGCCCTAGGCTCTGTTGCTTTGTTTTTTAGATGTTTCAGGAAACACCATACACTTCTCCCGAGTGGCTGTTGGCAAGTTACATCCCGCCCATCAGCATAACAAGGCTCCCAGTTCTCCATGGCCTGTCCTGCCTTTCTGGATTTTACACTTTTTTCAGATGGCCCTTTTGACGGGGGGGAAGTGAGACTTCATTGTAGTGCAGATTTCCTTTGCAAGCTTGCTTGGTTGGCCAAAAAGGGCGTATGCGTTTTTTCCTGGATATATTCAGGAAAAAACGCATACGCCCTTTTTGGCCAAGTGCATCATTGTCGACCTTCTGCCTCTTTTCCTATGCTTTAAATGCAATTCCAGTCTACCTCCTGAAATCGGTTTCCTGCAATTCTGCCCGGCTTTCAAGTCCTCTTGGCAGCCTTACTTCAGTATATTTTTGGATGATAGCTGTCATTTATAACTCTGCAGGTTTGTGAATTACAGTGCCCCTGAGCTCCTTTCTTCAACTCGCTTTCTTGTGAGCTGGCCGCAACACCGCAGGATTGCTTCAGGCCCTAATCTGGTTCCGGCATGGCACGCTGAGCCTTTGGTTAATTCCTCTTCCTGGTGGGAAATGAGAGTTAAATTTTCCCGTCCAGACACCTCCAGCTAGTCTCTCATTGGTTCTCCCTATTCCTGTTCATCTTCCGTGGAATTTGCAAACTGGGCCAAACAGGAGGTTAAAGGCACTGACTCTCCAAGTCGGGAGAGTGTTAGTAAAGCATCTGGAATGTTGCACCCGAGTACCAGGGGACGAGAACTGAGACATATTTCAACACGTCTCCCGATCACACGGTTGATCATACTCTGGGTTCCACATGCATGTTTTAGCTGAAGGAAGAATCCCTTAAACCTGGAGAGTTGAGACCCGTGGAATGGGTACCATGCAATATGACTTCAAAGGGTCTTCATTTGCTCACCAAAACTCTCCAATCCTATCACTGCTGCGTTTTTGCCCCTGTACTCACGATTGATTCACTTTCAGAGACATAGCAATCCATAGGTTTTAAGATACTTACTAGTCAGGTACATTATTAGGCGTTTAATATGGGGTTTTGAGTCCATTTCGTTGAGCAAGGAGTAGCTCTTGTCTATTACATATTTGGCTTAAGGAACTTTATCTGTGCTCATTTCAATCTCTGGTTTTATGCAGCACCCCAAGTCACCTTTCCCCTTAAGCAAGCATAAGTTGATTTTCTAAATTTGGGACCATGTTCTGTTTTGAAATTCAGTTCCTGTGTAGCCAAGTTTACATTCCGTGTATTAGTGATATCTTATGATGTTTCTTTTTCTGTGTGACTTATTTCAGTTAGAATCATCATACCTGAATCCACTCATTATGCTGCTATGGGCCTGATGACATAGATGTCATTGCTGAGTGATATTGCATTGTACGTAATTACCACAACTTCTTTATCCATTTTTCGCTTTATGCGATATAGAACTTGTACCGTAAACGAGTTTCTTGTAAACAGAGCCATCCCAAACTTTGGGGTGGCTCTGTCTTTTTGATTTTAATTTCCCTAAGCTATAGGACCATAAGTGGAAGTGCCCTAGGCTCTGTTGCTTTGTTTTGTAGATGTTTCAGGAAACACCATACACTTCTCCCGAGTGGCTGTTGGCAATTTACATCCCGCCCATCAGCATAACAAGGCTCCCAGTTCTCCATGGCCTGTCCTGCCTTTCTGGATTTTACACTTTTTTCAGATGGCCCTTTTGACGGGGGGGAAGTGAGACTTCATTGTAGTGCAGATTTCCTTTGCAAGCTTGCTTGGTTGGCCAAAAAGGGCGTATGCGTTTTTTCCTGAATATATTCAGGAAAAAAAGCATACGCCCTTTTTGGCCAAGTGCATCATTGTCGACCTTCTGCCTCTTTTCCTATGCTTTAAATGCAATTCCAGTCTACCTCCTGAAATCGGTTTCCTGCAATTCTGCCTGGCTTTCAAGTCCTCTTGGCAGCCTTACTTCAGTATATTTTTGGATGATAGCTGTCATTTATAACTCTGCAGGTTTGTGAATTACAGTGCCCCTGAGCTCCTTTCTTCAACTCGCTTTCTTGTGAGCTGGCCGCAACACCGCAGGATTGCTTCAGGCCCTAATCTGGTTCCGGCATGGCACGCTGAGCCTTTGGTTAATTCCTCTTCCTGGTGGGAAATGAGAGTTAAATTTTCCCGTCCAGACACCTCCAGCTAGTCTCTCATTGGTTCTCCCTATTCCTGTTCATCTTCCGTGGAATTTGCAAACTGGGCCAAAGAGGAGGTTAAAGGCACTGACTCTCCAAGTCGGGAGAGTGTTAGTAAAGCATCTGGAATGTTGCACCCGAGTACCAGGGGACGAGAACTGAGACATATTTCAACACGTCTCCCGATAACACGGTTGATCATACTCTGGGTTCCACATGCAAGTTTTAGCTGAAGGAAGAATCCCTTAAACCTGGAGAGTTGAGACCCGTGGAATGGGTACCATGCAATATGACTTCAAAGGGTCTTCATTTGCTCACCAAAACTCTCCAATCCTATCACTGCTGCGTTTTTGCCCCTGTACTCACGATTGATTCACTTTCAGAGACATAGCAATCCATAGGTTTTAAGATACTTACTAGTCAGGTACATTATTAGGCGTTTAATATGGGGTTTTGAGTCCATTTCGTTGAGCAAGGAGTAGCTCTTGTCTATTACATATTTGGCTTAAGGAACTTTATCTGTGCTCATTTCAATCTCTGGTTTTATGCAGCACCCCAACTCACCTTTCCCCTTAAGCAAGCATAAGTTGGTTTTCTAAATTTGGGACCATGTTCTGTTTTGAAATCCAGTTCCTGTGTAGCCAAGTTTACATTCCGTGTATTAGTGATATCTTATGATGTTTCTTTTTCTGTGTGACTTATTTCAGTTAGAATCATCATACCTGAATCCACTCATTATGCTGCTATGGGCCTGATGACATAGATGTCATTGCTGAGTGATATTGCATTGTACGTAAGTACCACAACTTCTTTATCCATTTTTCGCTTTATGCGATATTGAACTTGTACCATAAACGAGTTTCTTGTAAACAGAGCCATCCCAAACTTTGGGGTGGCTGTGTCTTTTTGATTTTAATTTCCCTAAGCTATAGGACCATAAGTGGAAGTGCCCTAGGCTCTGTTGCTTTGTTTTTTAGATGTTTCAGGAAACACCATACACTTCTCCCGAGTGGCTGTTGGCAAGTTACATCCCGCCCATCAGCATAACAAGGCTCCCAGTTCTCCATGGCCTGTCCTGCCTTTCTGGATTTTACACTTTTTTCTGATGGCCCTTTTGACGGGGGGGAAGTGAGACTTCATTGTAGTGCAGATTTCCTTTGCAAGCTTGCTTGGTTGGCCAAAAAGGGCGTATGCGTTTTTTCCTGAATATATTCAGGAAAAAATGCATACGCCCTTTTTGGCCAAGTGCATCATTGTCGACCTTCTGCCTCTTTTCCTATGCTTTAAATGCAATTCCAGTCTACCTCCTGAAATCGGTTTCCTGCAATTCTGCCCGGCTTTCAAGTCCTCTTGGCAGCCTTACTTCAGTATATTTTTGGATGATAGCTGTCATTTATAACTCTGCAGGTTTGTGAATTACAGTGCCCCTGAGCTCCTTTCTTCAACTCGCTTTCTTGTGAGCTGGCCGCAACACCGCAGGATTGCTTCAGGCCCTAATCTGGTTCCGGCATGGCACGCTGAGCCTTTGGTTAATTCCTCTTCCTGGTGGGAAATGAGAGTTAAATTTTCCCGTCCAGACACCTCCAGCTAGTCTCTCATTGGTTCTCCCTATTCCTGTTCATCTTCCGCGGAATTTGCAAACTGGGCCAAACAGGAGGTTAAAGGCACTGACTCTCCAAGTCGGGAGAGTGTTAGTAAAGCATCTGGAATGTTGCACCCGAGTACCAGGGGACGAGAACTGAGACATATTTCAACACGTCTCCCGATAACACGGTTGATCATACTCTGGGTTCCACATGCAAGTTTTAGCTGAAGGAAGAATCCCTTAAACCTGGAGAGTTGAGACCCGTGGAATGGGTACCATGCAATATGACTTCAAAGGGTCTTCATTTGCTCACCAAAACTCTCCAATCCTATCACTGCTGCGTTTTTGCCCCTGTACTCACGATTGATTCACTTTCAGAGACATAGCAATCCATAGGTTTTAAGATACTTACTAGTCAGGTACATTATTAGGCGTTTAATATGGGGTTTTGAGTCCATTTCGTTGAGCAAGGAGTAGCTCTTGTCTATTACATATTTGGCTTAAGGAACTTTATCTGTGCTCATTTCAATCTCTGGTTTTATGCAGCACCCCAACTCACCTTTCCCCTTAAGCAAGCATAAGTTGGTTTTCTAAATTTGGGACCATGTTCTGTTTTGAAATTCAGTTCCTGTGTAGCCAAGTTTACATTCCGTGTATTAGTGATATCTTATGATGTTTCTTTTTCTGTGTGACTTATTTCAGTTAGAATCATCATACCTGAATCCACTCATTATGCTGCTATGGGCCTGATGACATAGATGTCATTGCTGAGTGATATTGCATTGTACGTAAGTACCACAACTTCTTTATCCATTTTTCGCTTTATGCGATATTGAACTTGTACCGTAAACGAGTTTCTTGTAAACAGAGCCATCCCAAACTTTGGGGTGGCTGTGTCTTTTTGATTTTAATTTCCCTAAGCTACAGGACCATAAGTGGAAGTGCCCTAGGCTCTGTTGCTTTGTTTTTTAGATGTTTCAGGAAACACCATACACTTCTCCCGAGTGGCTGTTGGCAATTTACATCCCGCCCATCAGCATAACAAGGCTCCCAGTTCTCCATGGCCTGTCCTGCCTTTCTGGATTTTACACTTTTTTCAGATGGCCCTTTTGATGGGGGCGGGGGGGAGTGAGACTTCATTGTAGTGCAGATTTCCTTTGCAAGCTTGCTTGGTTGGCCAAAAAGGGCGTATGCGTTTTTTCCTGAATATATTCAGGAAAAAACGCATACGCCCTTTTTGGCCAAGTGCATCATTGTCGACCTTCTGCCTCTTTTCCTATGCTTTAAATGCAATTCCAGTCTACCTCCTGAAATCGGTTTCCTGCAATTCTGCCCGGCTTTCAAGTCCTCTTGGCAGCCTTACTTCAGTATATTTTTGGATGATAGCTGTCATTTATAACTCTGCAGGTTTGTGAATTACAGTGCCCCTGAGCTCCTTTCTTCAACTCGCTTTCTTGTGAGCTGGCCGCAACACCGCAGGATTGCTTCAGGCCCTAATCTGGTTCCGGCATGGCACGCTGAGCCTTTGGTTAATTCCTCTTCCTGGTGGGAAATGAGAGTTAAATTTTCCCGTCCAGACACCTCCAGCTAGTCTCTCATTGGTTCTCCCTATTCCTGTTCATCTTCCGTGGAATTTGCAAACTGGGCCAAAGAGGAGGTTAAAGGCACTGACTCTCCAAGTCGGGAGAGTGTTAGTAAAGCATCTGGAATGTTGCAACCGAGTACCAGGGGACGAGAACTGAGACATATTTCAACACGTCTCCCGATAACACGGTTGATCATACTCTGGGTTCCACATGCAAGTTTTAGCTGAAGGAAGAATCGCTTAAACCTGGAGAGTTGAGACCCGTGGAATGGGTACCATGCAATATGACTTCAAAGGGTCTTCATTTGCTCACCAAAACTCTCCAATCCTATCACTGCTGCGTTTTTGCCCCTGTACTCACGATTGATTCACTTTCAGAGACATAGCAATCCATAGGTTTTAAGATACTTACTAGTCAGGTACATTATTAGGCGTTTAATATGGGGTTTTGAGTCCATTTCGTTGAGCAAGGAGTAGCTCTTGTCTATTACATATTTGGCTTAAGGAACTTTATCTGTGCTCATTTCAATCTATGGTTTTATGCAGCACCCCAACTCACCTTTCCCCTTAAGCAAGCATAAGTTGATTTTCTAAATTTGGGACCATGTTCTGTTTTGAAATTCAGTTCCTGTGTAGCCAAGTTTACATTCCGTGTATTAGTGATATCTTATGATGTTTCTTTTTCTGTGTGACTTATTTCAGTTAGAATCATCATACCTGAATCCACTCATTATGCTGCTATGGACCTGATGACATAGATGTCATTGCTGAGTGATATTGCATTGTACGTAAGTACCACAACTTCTTTATCCATTTTTCGCTTTATGCGATATTGAACTTGTACCGTAAACGAGTTTCTTGTAAACAGAGCCATCCCAAACTTTGGGGTGGCTGTGTCTTTTTGATTTTAATTTCCCTAAGCTATAGGACCATAAGTGGAAGTGCCCTAGGCTCTGTTGCTTTGTTTTTTAGATGTTTCAGGAAACACCATACACTTCTCCCGAGTGGCTGTTGGCAATTTACATCCCGCCCATCAGCATAACAAGGCTCCCAGTTCTCCATGGCCTGTCCTGCCTTTCTGGATTTTACACTTTTTTCAGATGGCCCTTTTGACGGGGGCGGGGGGGAGTGAGACTTCATTGTAGTGCAGATTTCCTTTGCAAGCTTGCTTGGTTGGCCAAAAAGGGCGTATGCGTTTTTTCCTGAATATATTCAGGAAAAAACGCATACGCCCTTTTTGGCCAAGTGCATCATTGTCGACCTTCTGCCTCTTTTCCTATGCTTTAAATGCAATTCCAGTCTACCTCCTGAAATCGGTTTCCTGCAATTCTGCCCGGCTTTCAAGTCCTCTTGGCAGCCTTACTTCAGTATATTTTTGGATGATAGCTGTCATTTATAACTCTGCAGGTTTGTGAATTACAGTGCCCCTGAGCTCCTTTCTTCAACTCGCTTTCTTGTGAGCTGGCCGCAACACCGCAGGATTGCTTCAGGCCCTAATCTGGTTCCGGCATGGCACGCTGAGCCTTTGGTTAATTCCTCTTCCTGGTGGGAAATGAGAGTTAAATTTTCCCGTCCAGACACCTCCAGCTAGTCTCTCATTGGTTCTCCCTATTCCTGTTCATCTTCCGCGGAATTTGCAAACTGGGCCAAACAGGAGGTTAAAGGCACTGACTCTCCAAGTCGGGAGAGTGTTAGTAAAGCATCTGGAATGTTGCACCCGAGTACCAGGGGACGAGAACTGAGACATATTTCAACACGTCTCCCGATCACACGGTTGATCATACTCTGGGTTCCACATGCATGTTTTAGCTGAAGGAAGAATCCCTTAAACCTGGAGAGTTGAGACCCGTGGAATGGGTACCATGCAATATGACTTCAAAGGGTCTTCATTTGCTCACCAAAACTCTCCAATCCTATCACTGCTGCGTTTTTGCCCCTGTACTCACGATTGATTCACTTTCAGAGACATAGCAATCCATAGGTTTTAAGATACTTACTAGTCAGGTACATTATTAGGCGTTTAATATGGGGTTTTGAGTCCATTTCGTTGAGCAAGGAGTAGCTCTTGTCTATTACATATTTGGCTTAAGGAACTTTATCTGTGCTCATTTCAATCTCTGGTTTTATGCAGCACCCCAACTCACCTTTCCCCTTAAGCAAGCATAAGTTGGTTTTCTAAATTTGGGACCATGTTCTGTTTTGAAATTCAGTTCCTGTGTAGCCAAGTTTACATTCCGTGTATTAGTGATATCTTATGATGTTTCTTTTTCTGTGTGACTTATTTCAGTTAGAATCATCATACCTGAATCCACTCATTATGCTGCTATGGGCCTGATGACATAGATGTCATTGCTGAGTGATATTGCATTGTACATAAGTACCACAACTTCTTTATCCATTTTTCGCTTTATGCGATATTGAACTTGTACCGTAAACGAGTTTCTTGTAAACAGAGCCATCCCAAACTTTGGGGTGGCTGTGTCTTTTTGATTTTAATTTCCCTAAGCTACAGGACCATAAGTGGAAGTGCCCTAGGCTCTGTTGCTTTGTTTTTTAGATGTTTCAGGAAACACCATACACTTCTCCCGAGTGGCTGTTGGCAAGTTACATCCCGCCCATCAGCATAACAAGGCTCCCAGTTCTCCATGGCCTGTCCTGCCTTTCTGGATTTTACACTTTTTTCTGATGGCCCTTTTGACGGGGGGGAAGTGAGACTTCATTGTAGTGCAGATTTCCTTTGCAAGCTTGCTTGGTTGGCCAAAAAGGGCGTATGCGTTTTTTCCTGAATATATTCAGGAAAAAATGCATACGCCCTTTTTGGCCAAGTGCATCATTGTCGACCTTCTGCCTCTTTTCCTATGCTTTAAATGCAATTCCAGTCTACCTCCTGAAATCGGTTTCCTGCAATTCTGCCCGGCTTTCAAGTCCTCTTGGCAGCCTTACTTCAGTATATTTTTGGATGATAGCTGTCATTTATAACTCTGCAGGTTTGTGAATTACAGTGCCCCTGAGCTCCTTTCTTCAACTCGCTTTCTTGTGAGCTGGCCGCAACACCGCAGGATTGCTTCAGGCCCTAATCTGGTTCCGGCATGGCACGCTGAGCCTTTGGTTAATTCCTCTTCCTGGTGGGAAATGAGAGTTAAATTTTCCCGTCCAGACACCTCCAGCTAGTCTCTCATTGGTTCTCCCTATTCCTGTTCATCTTCCGCGGAATTTGCAAACTGGGCCAAACAGGAGGTTAAAGGCACTGACTCTCCAAGTCGGGAGAGTGTTAGTAAAGCATCTGGAATGTTGCACCCGAGTACCAGGGGACGAGAACTGAGACATATTTCAACACGTCTCCCGATAACACGGTTGATCATACTCTGGGTTCCACATGCAAGTTTTAGCTGAAGGAAGAATCCCTTAAACCTGGAGAGTTGAGACCCGTGGAATGGGTACCATGCAATATGACTTCAAAGGGTCTTCATTTGCTCACCAAAACTCTCCAATCCTATCACTGCTGCGTTTTTGCCCCTGTACTCACGATTGATTCACTTTCAGAGACATAGCAATCCATAGGTTTTAAGATACTTACTAGTCAGGTACATTATTAGGCGTTTAATATGGGGTTTTGAGTCCATTTCGTTGAGCAAGGAGTAGCTCTTGTCTATTACATATTTGGCTTAAGGAACTTTATCTGTGCTCATTTCAATCTCTGGTTTTATGCAGCACCCCAACTCACCTTTCCCCTTAAGCAAGCATAAGTTGGTTTTCTAAATTTGGGACCATGTTCTGTTTTGAAATTCAGTTCCTGTGTAGCCAAGTTTACATTCCGTGTATTAGTGATATCTTATGATGTTTCTTTTTCTGTGTGACTTATTTCAGTTAGAATCATCATACCTGAATCCACTCATTATGCTGCTATGGGCCTGATGACATAGATGTCATTGCTGAGTGATATTGCATTGTACGTAAGTACCACAACTTCTTTATCCATTTTTCGCTTTATGCGATATTGAACTTGTACCGTAAACGAGTTTCTTGTAAACAGAGCCATCCCAAACTTTGGGGTGGCTGTGTCTTTTTGATTTTAATTTCCCTAAGCTACAGGACCATAAGTGGAAGTGCCCTAGGCTCTGTTGCTTTGTTTTTTAGATGTTTCAGGAAACACCATACACTTCTCCCGAGTGGCTGTTGGCAATTTACATCCCGCCCATCAGCATAACAAGGCTCCCAGTTCTCCATGGCCTGTCCTGCCTTTCTGGATTTTACACTTTTTTCAGATGGCCCTTTTGATGGGGGCGGGGGGGAGTGAGACTTCATTGTAGTGCAGATTTCCTTTGCAAGCTTGCTTGGTTGGCCAAAAAGGGCGTATGCGTTTTTTCCTGAATATATTCAGGAAAAAACGCATACGCCCTTTTTGGCCAAGTGCATCATTGTCGACCTTCTGCCTCTTTTCCTATGCTTTAAATGCAATTCCAGTCTACCTCCTGAAATCGGTTTCCTGCAATTCTGCCCGGCTTTCAAGTCCTCTTGGCAGCCTTACTTCAGTATATTTTTGGATGATAGCTGTCATTTATAACTCTGCAGGTTTGTGAATTACAGTGCCCCTGAGCTCCTTTCTTCAACTCGCTTTCTTGTGAGCTGGCCGCAACACCGCAGGATTGCTTCAGGCCCTAATCTGGTTCCGGCATGGCACGCTGAGCCTTTGGTTAATTCCTCTTCCTGGTGGGAAATGAGAGTTAAATTTTCCCGTCCAGACACCTCCAGCTAGTCTCTCATTGGTTCTCCCTATTCCTGTTCATCTTCCGTGGAATTTGCAAACTGGGCCAAAGAGGAGGTTAAAGGCACTGACTCTCCAAGTCGGGAGAGTGTTAGTAAAGCATCTGGAATGTTGCAACCGAGTACCAGGGGACGAGAACTGAGACATATTTCAACACGTCTCCCGATAACACGGTTGATCATACTCTGGGTTCCACATGCAAGTTTTAGCTGAAGGAAGAATCCCTTAAACCTGGAGAGTTGAGACCCGTGGAATGGGTACCATGCAATATGACTTCAAAGGGTCTTCATTTGCTCACCAAAACTCTCCAATCCTATCACTGCTGCGTTTTTGCCCCTGTACTCACGATTGATTCACTTTCAGAGACATAGCAATCCATAGGTTTTAAGATACTTACTAGTCAGGTACATTATTAGGCGTTTAATATGGGGTTTTGAGTCCATTTCGTTGAGCAAGGAGTAGCTCTTGTCTATTACATATTTGGCTTAAGGAACTTTATCTGTGCTCATTTCAATCTCTGGTTTTATGCAGCACCCCAACTCACCTTTCCCCTTAAGCAAGCATAAGTTGGTTTTCTAAATTTGGGACCATGTTCTGTTTTGAAATCCAGTTCCTGTGTAGCCAAGTTTACATTCCGTGTATTAGTGATATCTTATGATGTTTCTTTTTCTGTGTGACTTATTTCAGTTAGAATCATCATACCTGAATCCACTCATTATGCTGCTATGGGCCTGATGACATAGATGTCATTGCTGAGTGATATTGCATTGTACGTAAGTACCACAACTTCTTTATCCATTTTTCGCTTTATGCGATATTGAACTTGTACCGTAAACGAGTTTCTTGTAAACAGAGCCATCCCAAACTTTGGGGTGGCTGTGTCTTTTTGATTTTAATTTCCCTAAGCTATAGGACCATAAGTGGAAGTGCCCTAGGCTCTGTTGCTTTGTTTTTTAGATGTTTCAGGAAACACCATACACTTCTCCCGAGTGGCTGTTGGCAAGTTACATCCCGCCCATCAGCATAACAAGGCTCCCAGTTCTCCATGGCCTGTCCTGCCTTTCTGGATTTTACACTTTTTTCTGATGGCCCTTTTGACGGGGGGGAAGTGAGACTTCATTGTAGTGCAGATTTCCTTTGCAAGCTTGCTTGGTTGGCCAAAAAGGGCGTATGCGTGTTTTCCTGAATATATTCAGGAAAAAACGCATACGCCCTTTTTGGCCAAGTGCATCATTGTCGACCTTCTGCCTCTTTTCCTATGCTTTAAATGCAATTCCAGTCTACGTCCTGAAATCGGTTTCCTGCAATTCTGCCCGGCTTTCAAGTCCTCTTGGCAGCCTTACTTCAGTATATTTTTGGATGATAGCTGTCATTTATAACTCTGCAGGTTTGTGAATTACAGTGCCCCTGAGCTCCTTTCTTCAACTCGCTTTCTTGTGAGCTGGCCGCAACACCGCAGGATTGCTTCAGGCCCTAATCTGGTTCCGGCATGGCACGCTGAGCCTTTGGTTAATTCCTCTTCCTGGTGGGAAATGAGAGTTAAATTTTCCCGTCCAGACACCTCCAGCTAGTCTCTCATTGGTTCTCCCTATTCCTGTTCATCTTCCGCGGAATTTGCAAACTGGGCCAAACAGGAGGTTAAAGGCACTGACTCTCCAAGTCGGGAGAGTGTTAGTAAAGCATCTGGAATGTTGCACCCGAGTACCAGGGGACGAGAACTGAGACATATTTCAACACGTCTCCCGATCACACGGTTGATCATACTCTGGGTTCCACATGCATGTTTTAGCTGAAGGAAGAATCCCTTAAACCTGGAGAGTTGAGACCCGTGGAATGGGTACCATGCAATATGACTTCAAAGGGTCTTCATTTGCTCACCAAAACTCTCCAATCCTATCACTGCTGCGTTTTTGCCCCTGTACTCACGATTGATTCACTTTCAGAGACATAGCAATCCATAGGTTTTAAGATACTTACTAGTCAGGTACATTATTAGGCGTTTAATATGGGGTTTTGAGTCCATTTCGTTGAGCAAGGAGTAGCTCTTGTCTATTACATATTTGGCTTAAGGAACTTTATCTGTGCTCATTTCAATCTCTGGTTTTATGCAGCACCCCAACTCACCTTTCCCCTTAAGCAAGCATAAGTTGGTTTTCTAAATTTGGGACCATGTTCTGTTTTGAAATTCAGTTCCTGTGTAGCCAAGTTTACATTCCGTGTATTAGTGATATCTTATGATGTTTCTTTTTCTGTGTGACTTATTTCAGTTAGAATCATCATACCTGAATCCACTCATTATGCTGCTATGGGCCTGATGACATAGATGTCATTGCTGAGTGATATTGCATTGTACATAAGTACCACAACTTCTTTATCCATTTTTCGCTTTATGCGATATTGAACTTGTACCGTAAACGAGTTTCTTGTAAACAGAGCCATCCAAAACTTTGGGGTGGCTGTGTCTTTTTGATTTTAATTTCCCTAAGCTACAGGACCATAAGTGGAAGTGCCCTAGGCTCTGTTGCTTTGTTTTTTGAGATGTTTCAGGAAACACCATACACTTCTCCGAGTGGCTGTTGGCAAGTTACATCCCGCCCATCAGCATAACAAGGCTCCCAGTTCTCCATGGCCTGTCCTGCCTTTCTGGATTTTACACTTTTTTCAGATGGCCCTTTTGACGGGGGGGAAGTGAGACTTCATTGTAGTGCAGATTTCCTTTGCAAGCTTGCTTGGTTGGCCAAAAAGGGCATATGCGTTTTTTCCTGAATATATTCAGGAAAAAACGCATACGCCCTTTTTGGCCAAGTGCATCATTGTCGACCTTCTGCCTCTTTTCCTATGCTTTAAATGCAATTCCAGTCTACCTCCTGAAATCGGTTTCCTGCAATTCTGCCCTGCTTTCAAGTCCTCTTGGCAGCCTTACTTCAGTATATTTTTGGATGATAGCTGTCATTTATAACTCTGCAGGTTTGTGAATTACAGTGCCCCTGAGCTCCTTTCTTCAACTCGCTTTCTTGTGAGCTGGCCGCAACACCGCAGGATTGCTTCAGGCCCTAATCTGGTTCCGGCATGGTACGCTGAGCCTTTGGTTAATTCCTCTTCCTGGTGGGAAATGAGAGTTAAATTTTCCCGTCCAGACACCTCCAGCTAGTCTCTCATTGGTTCTCCCTATTCCTGTTCATCTTCCGTGGAATTTGCAAACTGGGCCAAACAGGAGGTTAAAGGCACTGACTCTCCAAGTCGGGAGAGTGTTAGTAAAGCATCTGGAATGTTGCACCCGAGTACCAGGGGACGAGAACTGAGACATATTTCAACACGTCTCCCGATAACACGGTTGATCATACTCTGGGTTCCACATGCAAGTTTTAGCTGAAGGAAGAATCCCTTAAACCTGGAGAATTGAGACCCGTGGAATGGGTACCATGCAATATGACTTCAAAGGGTCTTCATTTGCTCACCAAAAACTCTCCAATCCTATCACTGCTGCGTTTTTGCCCCTGTACTCACGATTGATTCACTTTCAGAGACATAGCAATCATAGGTTTTAAGATACTTACTAGTCAGGTACATTATTAGGCGTTTAATATGGGGTTTTGAGTCCATTTCGTTGAGCAAGGAGTAGCTCTTGTCTATTACATATTTGGCTTAAGGAACTTTATCTGTGCTCATTTCAATCTCTGGTTTTATGCAGCACCCCAACTCACCTTTCCCCTTAAGCAAGCATAAGTTGGTTTTCTAAATTTGGGACCATGTTCTGTTTTGAAATCCAGTTCCTGTGTAGCCAAGTTTACATTCCGTGTATTAGTGATATCTTATGATGTTTCTTTTTTCTGTGTGACTTATTTCAGTTAGAATCATCATACCTGAATCCACTCATTATGCTGCTATGGGCCTGATGACATAGATGTCATTGCTGAGTGATATTGCATTGTACGTAAGTACCACAACTTCTTTATCCATTTTTCGCTTTATGCGATATTGAACTTGTACCGTAAATGAGTTTCTTGTAAACAGAGCCATCCCAAACTTTGGGGTGGCTGTGTCTTTTTGATTTTAATTTCCCTAAGCTATAGGACCATAAGTGGAAGTGCCCTAGGCTCTGTTGCTTTGTTTTTTAGGTGTTTCAGGAAACACCATACACTTCTCCCGAGTGGCTGTTGGCAAGTTACATCCCGCCCATCAGCATAACAAGGCTCCCAGTTCTCCATGGCCTGTCCTGCCTTTCTGGATTTTACACTTTTTTCAGATGGCCCTTTTGACGGGGGGGAAGTGAGACTTCATTGTAGTGCAGATTTCCTTTGCAAGCTTGCTTGGTTGGCCAAAAAGGGCGTATGCGTTTTTTCCTGAATATATTCAGGAAAAAACGCATACGCCCTTTTTGGCCAAGTGCATCATTGTCGACCTTCTGCCTCTTTTCCTATGCTTTAAATGCAATTCCAGTCTACCTCCTGAAATCGGTTTCCTGCAATTCTGCCCGGCTTTCAAGTCCTCTTGGCAGCCTTACTTCAGTATATTTTTGGATGATAGCTGTCATTTATAACTCTGCAGGTTTGTGAATTACAGTGCCCCTGAGCTCCTTTCTTCAACTCGCTTTCTTGTGAGCTGGCCGCAACACCGCAGGATTGCTTCAGGCCCTAATCTGGTTCCGGCATGGCACGCTGAGCCTTTGGTTAATTCCTCTTCCTGGTGGGAAATGAGAGTTAAATTTTCCCGTCCAGACACCTCCAGCTAGTCTCTCATTGGTTCTCCCTATTCCTGTTCATCTTCCGCGGAATTTGCAAACTGGGCCAAACAGGAGGTTAAAGGCACTGACTCTCCAAGTCGGGAGAGTGTTAGTAAAGCATCTGGAATGTTGCACCCGAGTACCAGGGGACGAGAACTGAGACATATTTCAACACGTCTCCCGATCACACGGTTGATCATACTCTGGGTTCCACATGCATGTTTTAGCTGAAGGAAGAATCCCTTAAACCTGGAGAGTTGAGACCCGTGGAATGGGTACCATGCAATATGACTTCAAAGGGTCTTCATTTGCTCACCAAAACTCTCCAATCCTATCACTGCTGCGTTTTTGCCCCTGTACTCACGATTGATTCACTTTCAGAGACATAGCAATCCATAGGTTTTAAGATACTTACTAGTCAGGTACATTATTAGGCGTTTTAATATGGGGTTTTGAGTCCATTTCGTTGAGCAAGGAGTAGCTCTTGTCTATTACATATTTGGCTTAAGGAACTTTATCTGTGCTCATTTCAATCTCTGGTTTTATGCAGCACCCCAACTCACCTTTCCCCTTAAGCAAGCATAAGTTGGTTTTCTAAATTTGGGACCATGTTCTGTTTTGAAATTCAGTTCCTGTGTAGCCAAGTTTACATTCCGTGTATTAGTGATATCTTATGATGTTTCTTTTTCTGTGTGACTTATTTCAGTTAGAATCATCATACCTGAATCCACTCATTATGCTGCTATGGGCCTGATGACATAGATGTCATTGCTGAGTGATATTGCATTGTACATAAGTACCACAACTTCTTTATCCATTTTTCGCTTTATGCGATATTGAACTTGTACCGTAAACGAGTTTCTTGTAAACAGAGCCATCCCCAAACTTTGGGGTGGCTGTGTCTTTTTGATTTTAATTTCCCTAAGCTACAGGACCATAAGTGGAAGTGCCCTAGGCTCTGTTGCTTTCTTTTTTAGATGTTTCAGGAAACACCATACACTTCTCCCGAGTGGCTGTTGGCAAGTTACATCCCGCCCATCAGCATAACAAGGCTCCCAGTTCTCCATGGCCTGTCCTGCCTTTCTGGATTTTACACTTTTTTCAGATGGCCCTTTTTGACGGGGGGGAAGTGAGACTTCATTGTAGTGCAGATTTCCTTTGCAAGCTTGCTTGGTTGGCCAAAAAGGGCATATGCGTTTTTTCCTGAATATATTCAGGAAAAAACGCATATGCCCTTTTTGGCCAAGTGCATCATTGTCGACCTTCTGCCTCTTTTCCTATGCTTTAAATGCAATTCCAGTCTACCTCCTGAAATCGGTTTCCTGCAATTCTGCCCTGCTTTCAAGTCCTCTTGGCAGCCTTACTTCAGTATATTTTTGGATGATAGCTGTCATTTATAACTCTGCAGGTTTGTGAATTACAGTGCCCCTGAGCTCCTTTCTTCAACTCGCTTTCTTGTGAGCTGGCCGCAACACCGCAGGATTGCTTCAGGCCCTAATCTGTTCCGGCATGGTACGCTGAGCCTTTGGTTAATTCCTCTTCCTGGTGGGAAATGAGAGTTAAATTTTCCCGTCCAGACACCTCCAGCTAGTCTCTCATTGGTTCTCCCTATTCCTGTTCATCTTCCGTGGAATTTGCAAACTGGGCCAAACAGGAGGTTAAAGGCACTGACTCTCCAAGTCGGGAGAGTGTTAGTAAAGCATCTGGAATGTTGCACCCGAGTACCAGGGGACGAGAACTGAGACATATTTCAACACGTCTCCCGATAACACGGTTGATCATACTCTGGGTTCCACATGCAAGTTTTAGCTGAAGGAAGAATCCCTTAAACCTGGAGAGTTGAGACCCGTGGAATGGGTACCATGCAATATGACTTCAAAGGGTCTTCATTTGCTCACCAAAACTCTCCAATCCTATCACTGCTGCGTTTTTTGCCCCTGTACTCACGATTGATTCACTTTCAGAGACATAGCAATCCATAGGTTTTAAGATACTTAGTAGTCAGGTACATTATTAGGCGTTTAATATGGGGTTTTGAGTCCATTTCGTTGAGCAAGGAGTAGCTCTTGTCTATTACATATTTGGCTTAAGGAACTTTATCTGTGCTCATTTCAATCTCTGGTTTTATGCAGCACCCCCAACCTTCACCTTTCCCCTTAAGCAAGCATAAGTTGGTTTTCTAATTTGGGACCATGTTCTGTTTTGAAATCCAGTTCCTGTGTAGCCAAGTTTACATTCCGTGTATTAGTGATATCTTATGATGTTTCTTTTTCTGTGTGACTTATTTCAGTTAGAATCATCATACCTGAATCCACTCATTATGCTGCTATGGGCCTGATGACATAGATGTCATTGCTGAGTGATATTGCATTGTACGTAAGTAACCACAACTTCTTTATCCATTTTTCGCTTTATGCGATATTGAACTTGTACCGTAAACGAGTTTCTTGTAAACAGAGCCATCCCAAACTTTGGGGTGGCTGTGTCTTTTTGATTTTAATTTCCCTAAGCTATAGGACCATAAGTGGAAGTGCCCTAGGCTCTGTTGCTTTGTTTTTTAGGTGTTTCAGGAAACACCATACACTTCTCCCGAGTGGCTGTTGGCAAGTTACATCCCGCCCATCAGCATAACAAGGCTCCCAGTTCTCCATGGCCTGTCCTGCCTTTCTGGATTTTACACTTTTTTCAGATGGCCCTTTTGACGGGGGGGAAGTGAGACTTCATTGTAGTGCAGATTTCCTTTGCAAGCTTGCTTGGTTGGCCAAAAAGGGCGTATGCGTTTTTTCCTGAATATATTCAGGAAAAAACGCATACGCCCTTTTTGGCCAAGTGCATCATTGTCGACCTTCTGCCTCTTTTCCTATGCTTTAAATGCAATTCCAGTCTACCTCCTGAAATCGGTTTCCTGCAATTCTGCCCGGCTTTCAAGTCCTCTTGGCAGCCTTACTTCAGTATATTTTTGGATGATAGCTGTCATTTATAACTCTGCAGGTTTGTGAATTACAGTGCCCCTGAGCTCCTTTCTTCAACTCGCTTTCTTGTGAGCTGGCCGCAACACCGCAGGATTGTTTCAGGCCCTAATCTGGTTCCGGCATGGCACGCTGAGACTTTGGTTAATTCCTCTTCCTGGTGGGAAATGAGAGTTAAATTTTCCCGTCCAGACACCTCCAGCTAGTCTCTCATTGGTTCTCCCTATTCCTGTTCATCTTCCGTGGAATTTGCAAACTGGGCCAAAGAGGAGGTTAAAGGCACTGACTCTCCAAGTCGGGAGAGTGTTAGTAAAGCATCTGGAATGTTGCACCCGAGTACCAGGGGACGAGAACTGAGACATATTTCAACACGTCTCCCGATCACACGGTTGATCATACTCTGGGTTCCACATGCATGTTTTAGCTGAAGGAAGAATCCCTTAAACCTGGAGAGTTGAGACCCGTGGAATGGGTACCATGCAATATGACTTCAAAGGGTCTTCATTTGCTCACCAAAACTCTCCAATCCTATCACTGCTGTGTTTTTGCCCCTGTACTCACGATTGATTCACTTTCAGAGACATAGCAATCCATAGGTTTTAAGATACTTACTAGTCAGGTACATTATTAGGCGTTTAATATGGGGTTTTGAGTCCATTTCGTTGAGCAAGGAGTAGCTCTTGTCTATTACATATTTGGCTTAAGGAACTTTATCTGTGCTCATTTCAATCTCTGGTTTTATGCAGCACCCCAACTCACCTTTCCCCTTAAGCAAGCATAAGTTGATTTTCTAAATTTGGGACCATGTTCTGTTTTGAAATTCAGTTCCTGTGTAGCCAAGTTTACATTCCGTGTATTAGTGATATCTTATGATGTTTCTTTTTCTGTGTGACTTATTTCAGTTAGAATCATCATACCTGAATCCACTCATTATGCTGCTATGGACCTGATGACATAGATGTCATTGCTGAGTGATATTGCATTGTACGTAAGTACCACAACTTCTTTATCCATTTTTCGCTTTATGCGATATTGAACTTGTACCGTAAACGAGTTTCTTGTAAACAGAGCCATCCCAAACTTTGGGGTGGGTCTTTTTGATTTTAATTTCCCTAAGCTATAGGACCATAAGTGGAAGTGCCCTAGGCTCTGTTGCTTTGTTTTTTAGATGTTTCAGGAAACACCATACACTTCTCCCGAGTGGCTGTTGGCAATTTTACATCCCTCCCATCAGCATAACAAGGACTCCAGTTCTCCATGCCTGTCCTGCCTTTCTGGATTTTACACTTTTTTTCAGATGGCCCTTTTGACGGGGGGGGAAGTGAGACTTCATTGTAGTGCAGATTTCCTTTGCAAGATTGCTTGGTTGACCAAAAAGGGCGTATGCCTTTTTTCCTGAATATATTCAGGGAAAAAAACGCATACGCCCTTTTGGCCAAGTGCATCATTGTCGACCTTCTGCTCTTTTCCTATGCTTTAAAATGCAATTCCAGTCTACCTCCTGAAATCGGTTTCCTGCCAATTCTGCCCGGCTTTCAAGTCCTCTTGGCAGCCTTACTTCAGTATATTTTTGGATGATAGCTGTCATTTATAACTCTGAAGGTTTGTGAATTACAGTGCCCGCTGAGCTCCTTTCTTCAACTCGCTTTCTTGTGAGCTGCCGCAACACCGCAGGATTGCCTTCAGGCCCCTAATCTGGTTCCGGCATGGCACGCTGAGACTTTGGTTAATTCCTCTTCCTGGTGGGAAATGAGAGTTAAATTTTCCCGTCCAGACACCTCCAGCTAGTCTCTCATTGGTTCTCCCTATTCCTGTTCATCTTCCGTGGAATTTGCAAAACTGGGCCAAAGAGGAGGTTAAAGGCACTGACTCTCCAAGTCGGGAGAGTGTTAGTAAAGCATCTGGAATGTTGCACCCGGAGTACCAGGGGACGAGAACTGAGACATATTTCAACACGTCTCCCGATCACACGGTTGATCATACTCTGGGTTCCACATGCATGTTTTTAGCTGAAGGAAGATCCCTTAAACCTGGAGAGTTGAGACCCGTGGAATGGGTACCATGCAATATGACTTCAAAGGGTCTTCATTTGCTCACCAAAACTCTCCAATCCTATCACTGCTGTGTTTTTGCCCCTGTACTCACGATTGATTCACTTTCAGAGACATAGCAATCATAGGTTTTAAGATACTTACTAGTCAGGTACATTATTAGGCGTTTAATATGGGGTTTTGAGTCCATTTCGTTGAGCAAGGAGTAGCTCTTGTCTATTACATATTTGGCTTAAGGAACTTTATCTGTGCTCATTTCAATCTCTGGTTTTATGCAGCACCCCAACTCACCTTTCCCCTTAAGCAAGCATAAGTTGATTTTCTAAATTTGGGACCATGTTCTGTTTTGAAATTCAGTTCCTGTGTAGCCAAGTTTACATTCCGTGTATTAGTGATATCTTATGATGTTTCTTTTTCTGTGTGACTTATTTCAGTTAGAATCATCATACCTGAATCCACTCATTATGCTGCTATGGACCTGATGACATAGATGTCATTGCTGAGTGATATTGCATTGTACGTAAGTACCACAACTTCTTTATCCATTTTTCGCTTTATGCGATATTGAACTTGTACCGTAAACGAGTTTCTTGTAAACAGAGCCATCCCAACTTTGGGGTGGCTGTGTCTTTTTGATTTTAATTTCCCTAAGCTATAGGACCATAAGTGGAAGTGCCCTAGGCTCTGTTGCTTTGTTTTTTAGATGTTTCAGGAAACACCATACACTTCTCCCGAGTGGCTGTTGGCAATTTACATCCCTCCCATCAGCATAACAAGGCTCCCAGTTCTCCATGGCCTGTCCTGCCTTTCTGGATTTTACACTTTTTTCAGATGGCCCTTTTGACGGGGGGGGAAGTGAGACTTCATTGTAGTGCAGATTTCCTTTGCAAGATTGCTTGGTTGACCAAAAAGGGCGTATGCCTTTTTTCCTGAATATATTCAGGAAAAAACGCATACGCCCTTTTTGGCCAAGTGCATCATTGTCGACCTTCTGCCTCTTTTCCTATGCTTTAAATGCAATTCCAGTCTACCTCCTGAAATCGGTTTCCTGCAATTCTGCCCGGCTTTCAAGTCCTCTTGGCAGCCTTACTTCAGTATATTTTTGGATGATAGCTGTCATTTATAACTCTGAAGGTTTGTGAATTACAGTGCCCCTGAGCTCCTTTCTTCAACTCGCTTTCTTGTGAGCTGGCCGCAACACCGCAGGATTGCTTCAGGCCCTAATCTGGTTCCGGCATGGCACGCTGAGACTTTGGTTAATTCCTCTTCCTGGTGGGAAATGAGAGTTAAATTTTCCCGTCCAGACACCCTCCAGCTAGTCTCTCATTGGTTCTCCCTATTCCTGTTCATCTTCCGTGGAATTTGCAAACTGGGCCAAAGAGGAGGTTAAAGGCACTGACTCTCCAAGTCGGGAGAGTGTTAGTAAAGCATCTGGAATGTTGCACCCGAGTACCAGGGGACGAGAACTGAGACATATTTCAACATGTCTCCCGATCACACGGTTGATCATACTCTGGGTTCCACATGCATGTTTTAGCTGAAGGAAGAATCCCTTAAACCTGGAGAGTTGAGACCCGTGGAATGGGTACCATGCAATATGACTTCAAAGGGTCTTCATTTGCTCACCAAAACTCTCCAATCCTATCACTGCTGTGTTTTTGCCCTGTACTCACGATTGATTCACTTTCAGAGACATAGCAATCCATAGGTTTTAAGATACTTACTAGTCAGGGTACATTATTAGGCGTTTAATATGGGGTTTTGAGTCCATTTCGTTGAGCAAGGAGTAGCTCTTGTCTATTACATATTTGGCTTAAGGAACTTTATCTGTGCTCATTTCAATCTCTGGTTTTATGCAGCACCCCAACTCACCTTTCCCCTTAAGCAAGCATAAGTTGATTTTCTAAATTTGGGACCATGTTCTGTTTTGAAATTCAGTTCCTGTGTAGCCAAGTTTACATTCCGTGTATTAGTGATATCTTATGATGTTTCTTTTTCTGTGTGACTTATTTCAGTTAGAATCATCATACCTGAATCCACTCATTATGCTGCTATGGACCTGATGACATAGATGTCATTGCTGAGTGATATTGCCTTGTACGTAAGTACCACAACTTCTTTATCCATTTTTCGCTTATGCGATATTGAACTTGTACCGTAAACGAGTTTCTTGTAAACAGAGCCATCCCAAACTTTGGGGTGGCTGTGTCTTTTTGATTTTAATTTCCCTAAGCTATAGGACCATAAGTGGAAGTGCCCTAGGCTCTGTTGCTTTGTTTTTTAGATGTTTCAGGAAACACCATACACTTCTCCCGAGTGGCTGTTGGCAATTTACATCCCTCCCATCAGCATAACAAGGCTCCCAGTTCTCCATGGCCTGTCCTGCCTTTCTGGATTTTACACTTTTTTCAGATGGCCCTTTTGACGGGGGGGGGAAGTGAGACTTCATTGTAGTGCAGATTTCCTTTGCAAGATTGCTTGGTTGACCAAAAAGGGCGTAAGCCTTTTTTCCTGAATATATTCAGGAAAAAACGCATACGCCCTTTTTGGCCAAGTGCATCATTGTCGACCTTCTGCCTCTTTTCCTATGCTTTAAATGCAATTCCAGTCTACCTCCTGAAATCGGTTTCCTGCAATTCTGCCCGGCTTTCAAGTCCTCTTGGCAGCCTTACTTCAGTATATTTTTGGATGATAGCTGTCATTTATAACTCTGAAGGTTTGTGAATTACAGTGCCCCTGAGCTCCTTTCTTCAACTCGCTTTCTTGTGAGCTGGCCGCAACACCGCAGGATTGCTTCAGGCCCTAATTGGTTCCGGCATGGCACGCTGAGACTTTGGTTAATTCCTCTTCCTGGTGGGAAATGAGAGTTAAATTTTCCGTCCAGACACCTCCAGCTAGTCTCTCATTGGTTCTCCCTATTCCTGTTCATCTTCCGTGGAATTGCAAACTGGGCCAAAGAGGAGGTTAAAGGCACTGACTCTCCAAGTCGGGAGAGTGTTAGTAAAGCATCTGGAATGTTGCACCCGAGTACCAGGGGACGAGAACTGAGACATATTTCAACACGTCTCCCGATCACACGGTTGATCATACTCTGGGTTCCACATGCATGTTTTAGCTGAAGGAAGAATCCCTTAAACCTGGAGAGTTGAGACCCGTGGAATGGGATACCATGCAATATGACTTCAAAGGGTCTTCATTTGCTCACCAAAACTCTCCAATCCTATCACTGCTGTGTTTTTGCCCCTGTACTCACGATTGATTCACTTTCAGAGACCATAGCAATCCATAGGTTTTAAGATACTTACTAGTCAGGTACATTATTAGGCGTTTAATATGGGGTTTTGAGTCCATTTCGTTGGAGCAAGAGTAGCTCTTGTCTATTACATATTTGGCTTAAGGAACTTTTATCTGTGCTCATTTCAATCTCTGGTTTTATGCAGCACCCCAACTCACCTTTCCCCTTAAGCAAGCATAAGTTGATTTTCTAAATTTGGGACCATGTTCTGTTTTGAAATTCAGTTCCTGTGTAGCCAAGTTTACATTCGTGTATTAGTGATATCTTATGATGTTTCTTTTTCTGTGTGACTTATTTCAGTTAGAATCATCATACCTGAATCCACTCATTATGCTGCTATGGACCTGATGACCATAGATGTCATTGCTGAGTGATATTGCATTGTACGTAAGTACCACAACTTCTTTATCCATTTTTCGCTTTATGCGATATTGAACTTGTACCGTAAACGAGTTTCTTGTAAACAGAGCCATCCCAAACTTTGGGGTGGCTGTGTCTCTTTTTGATTTTAATTTCCCTAAGCTATAGGACCATAAGTGGAAGTGCCCTAGGCTCTGTTGCTTTGTTTTTTTAGATGTTTCAGGAAAACACTCATACACTTCTCCCGAGTGGCTGTTGGCAATTTACATCCCTCCATCAGCATAACAAGGCTCCCAGTTCTCCATGGCCTGTCCTGCCTTTCTGGATTTTACACTTTTTTCAGATGGCCCTTTGACGGGGGGGGGGAAGTGAGACTTCATTGTAGTGCAGATTTCCTTTGCAAGATTGCTTGGTTGACCAAAAAGGGCGTTATGCCTTTTTTCCTGAATATATTCAGGAAAAAACGCATACGCCCTTTTTGGCCAAGTGCATCATTGTCGACCTTTCTGCCTCTTTTCCTATGCTTTAAATGCAATTCCAGTCTACCTCCTGAAATCGGTTTCCTGCAATTCTGCCCGGCTTTCAAGTCCTCTTGGCAGCCTTACTTCAGTATATTTTTGGATGATAGCTGTCATTTATAACTCTGAAGGTTTGTGAATTACAGTGCCCCTGAGCTCCTTTCTTCAACTCGCTTTCTTGTGAGCTGGCCGCAACACCGCAGGATTGCTTCAGGCCCCTAATCTGGTTCCGGCATGGCACGCTGAGACTTTGGTTAATTCCTCTTCCTGGTGGGAAATGAGAGTTAAATTTTCCCGTCCAGACACCTCCAGCTAGTCTCTCATTGGTTCTCCCTATTCCTGTTCATCTTCCGTGGATTTGCAAACTGGGCCAAAGAGGAGGTTAAAGGCACTGACTCTCCAAGTCGGGAGAGTGTTAGTAAAGCATCTGGAATGTTGCCACCCGAGTACCAGGGGACGAGAACTGAGACATATTTCAACACGTCTCCCGATCACACGGTTGATCATACTCTGGGTTCCACATGCATGTTTTAGCTGAAGGAAGAATCCCTTAAACCTGGAGAGTTGAGACCCGTGGAATGGGTACCATGCAATATGACTTCAAAGGGTCTTCATTTGCTCACCAAAACTCTCCAATCCTATCACTGCTGTGTTTTTGCCCCCTGTACTCACGATTGATTCACTTTCAGAGACATAGCAATCCATAGGTTTTAAGATACTTACTAGTCAGGTACAGTATTAGGCGTTTAATATGGGGTTTTGAGTCCATTTCGTTGAGCAAGGAGTAGCTCTTGTCTATTACATATTTGGCTTAAGGAACTTTATCTGTGCTCATTTCAATCTCTGGTTTTATGCAGCACCCCAACTCACCTTTCCCCTTAAGCAAGCATAAGTTGATTTTCTAAATTTGGGACCATGTTCTGTTTTGAAATTCAGTTCCTGTGTAGCCAAGTTTACATTCCGTGTATTAGTGATATCTTATGATGTTTCTTTTTCTGTGTGACTTATTTCAGTTAGAATCATCATACCTGAATCCACTCATTATGCTGCTATGGACCTGATGACATAGATGTCATTGCTGAGTGATATTGCATTGTACGTAAGTACCACAACTTCTTTATCCATTTTTCGCTTTATGCGAGATTGAACTTGTACCGTAAACGAGTTTCTTGTAAACAGAGCCATCCCAAACTTTGGGGTGGCTGTGTCTTTTGATTTTAATTTCCCTAAGCTATAGGACCATAAGTGGAAGTGCCTAGGCTCTGTTGCTTTGTTTTTTAGATGTTTCAGGAAACACCATACACTTCTCCCGAGTGGCTGTTGGCAATTTACATCCCTCCCATCAGCATAACAAGGCTCCCAGTTCTCCATGGCCTGTCCTGCCTTTCTGGATTTTACACTTTTTTCAGATGGCCCTTTTGACGGGGGGGGGGGGAAGTGAGACTTCATTGTAGTGCAGATTTCCTTTGCAAGATTGCTTGGTTGACCAAAAAGGGCGTATGCCTTTTTTCCTGAATATATTCAGGAAAAAACGCATACGCCCTTTTTGGCCAAGTGCATCACTTGTCGACCTTCTGCCTCTTTTCCTATGCTTTAAATGCAATTCCAGTCTACCTCCTGAAATCGGTTTCCTGCAATTCTGCCCGGCTTTCAAGTCCTCTTGGCAGCCTTACTTCAGTATATTTTTGGATGATAGCTGTCATTTATAACTCTGAAGGTTTGTGAATTACAGTGCCCCCTGAGCTCCTTTCTTCAACTCGCTTTCTTGTGAGCTGGCCGCAACACCGCAGGATTGCTTCAGGCCCTAATCTGGTTCCGGCATGGCACGCTGAGCCTTTGGTTAATTCCTCTTCCTGGTGGGGAAATGAGAGTTAAATTTTCCCGTCCAGACACCTCCAGCTAGTCTCTCATTGGTTCTCCCTATTCCTGTTCATCTTCCGCGGAATTTGCAAACTGGGCCAAACAGGAGGTTAAAGGCACTGACTCTCCAAGTCGGGAGAGTGTTAGTAAAGCATCTGGAATGTTGTACCCGAGTACCAGGGGACGAGAACTGAGACATATTTCAACACGTCTCCCAATCACATGGTTGATCATACTCTGGGTTCCACATGCATGTTTTAGCTGAAGGAAGAATTCCTTAAACCTGGAGAGTTGAGACCCGTGGAATGGGTACCATGCAATATGACTTCAAAGGGTCTTCATTTGCTCACCAAACTCTCCAATCCTATCACTGCTGCGTTTTTGCCCCCTGTACTCACGATTGATTCACTTTCAGAGACATAGCAATCCATAGGTTTTAAGATACTTACTAGTCAGGTACATTATTAGGCATTTAATATGGGGTTTTGAGTCCATTTCGTTGAGCAAGGAGTAGCTCTTGTCTATTACATATTTGGCTTAAGGAACTTTATCTGTGCTCATTTCAATCTCTGGATTTTTGCAGCACCCAACTCACCTTTCCCTTAAGCAAGCATAAGTTGGTTTTCTAAATTTGGGACCATGTTCTGTTTTGAAATTCAGTTCTGTATAGCCAAGTTTACATTCCGTGTATTAGTGATATCTTATGATGTTTCTTTTTCTGTGTGACTTATTTCAGTTAGAATCATCATACCTGAATCCACTCATTATGCTGCTATGGCTTGATGACATAGATGTCATTGCTGAGTGATATTGCATTGTACGTAAGTACCACAACTTCTTTATCCATTTTTCGCTTTATGCGATATTGAACTTGTATCGTAAACGAGTTTCTTGTAACAGAGCCATCCAAACTTTGGGTGGCTGTGTCTTTTTGATTTTAATTTCCCTAAGCTATAGGACCATAAGTGGAAGTGCCCTAGGCTCTGTTGCTTTGTTTTTTAGATGTTTCAGGAAACACCATACACTTCTCCCGAGTGGCTGTTGGCAAGTTACATCCCGCCCATCAGCATAACAAGGCTCCCAGTTCTCCATGGTCTGTCCTGCCTTTCTGGATTTTACACTTTTTTCAGATGGCCCTTTTGACGGGGGGGGGGGGGGGGGGAGTGGAGACTTCATTGTAGTGCAGATTTCCTTTGCAAGCTTGCTTGGTTGGCCAAAAAGGGCGTATGCGTTTTTTTCCTGAATATATTCAGGAAAAAACGCATACGCCCTTTTTTGGCCAAGTGCATCATTGTCGACCTTCTGCCTCTTTTCCTATGCTTTAAATGCAATTCCAGTCTACCTCCTGAAATCGGTTTCCTGCAATTCTGCCCGGCTTTCAAGTCCTCTCTGGCAGCCTTACTTCAGTATATTTTTGGATGATAGCTGTCATTTATAACTCTGCAGGGTTGTGAATTACAGTGCCCCTGAGCTCCTTTCTTCAACTCGCTTTCTTGTGAGCTGGCCGCAACACCGCAGGATTGCTTCAGGCCCTAATCTGGTTCCGGCATGGCACGCTGAGCCTTTGGTTAATTCCTCTTCCTGGTGGGAAATGAGAGTTAAATTTTCCCGTCCAGACACCTCCAGCTAGTCTCTCATTGGTTCTCCCTATTCCTGTTCATCTTCCGCGGAATTTGCAAACTGGGCCAAACAGGAGGTTAAAGGCACTGACTCTCCAAGTCGGGAGAGTGTTAGTAAAGTCATCTGGAATGTTGCACCCGAGTACCAGGGGACGAGAACTGAGACATATTTCAACACGTCTCCCGATCACACGGTTGATCATACTCTGGGTTCCACATGCATGTTTTAGCTGAAGGAAGAATCCCTTAAACCTGGAGAGTTGAGACCCGTGGAATGGGTAACCATGCAATATGACTTCAAAGGGTCTTCATTTGCTCACCAAAACTCTCCAATCCTATCACTGCTGCGTTTTTGCCCCTTGTACTCACGATTGATTCACTTTCAGAGACATAGCAATCCATAGTTTTTAAGATACTTACTAGTCAGGTACATGTATTAGGCGTTTAATATGGGGTTTTGAGTCCATTTCGTTGAGCAAGGAGTAGCTCTTGTCTATTACATATTTGGCTTAAGGAACTTTATCTGTGCTCATTTCCAATCTCTGGTTTTGATGCAGCACCCCAACTCACCTTTCCCTTAAGCAAGCATAAGTTGATTTTCTAATTTGGGACCATGTTCTGTTTTGAAATTCAGTTCCTGTGTAGCCAAGTTTACATTCCGTGTATTAGTAGATCTTATGATGTTTCTTTTTCTGTGTGACTTATTTCAGTTAGAATCATCATAC